>NW_010297792.1:0-8544 GCF_000700745.2 Antrostomus carolinensis | reverse complement strand
GTGGGTTTTGAACATCTCCAGAGATGGAGACTCCACAGCCTCTCTGGGCAGCCTACTCCAGGGCTCAGTCACCCTCACAGTAAAGAAGTTTTTCCCTAAGTTTGTGTGGAACTTCCGGTGTTCCAGTTTGTGCCCATTGCCGCTTGTCCTGTCACCAGCCACCACTGAAAAGAGCCCGGCCCCATCCATTTGGCCCCCACATTTCAGATATTTAGAGACATTGATAAGGTCCCCTCTCAATCTTCTCTTCTCCAGGCTGAAGAGTCCCAGCTTTCTCAGCCTCTCCTCCTACGGGAGATATTTTCTCCTTGAACTGTTCATATCATACGGACCAGTTTAATGTTTAAAAATATTTTTTGTTTTGTAGCAGAACAAAGCAATTCCATGAGATTTAAGGAATCCAGAAACACTCATGAACAGTAACTGCTCGTTTCAATCCACAGACAGAAAATTGCTGAATTGTGTTATGAGAGTAATAAATACATTCAACTGAAATCAGAAATGCTCCATGAACAAATACCAGAAAGTATAAATTTGCATTGATTACAATTAGTGTCAAACTGATATCCTAGAAAATGTAATCTTAATTACAGTGCCAATTTAGGAAATACTTAAGCACATGCTTAAGTATAATTAAGCATATGCTTAGTACTTCATTGATTTGGGACCTCTTCGCTAAAATATATGTACAGGGCTGGCAGTCTCGCTGGTAAATTCTGCAAAGTACATAACTGCTGGGCTCAGGTTCTAATTTGTTTTATTGTTAGAAGAGAAACTGTAATTAATTTTGCAGTTATTTAGTCCAGGTTGCATTTCTTGGTGGCTGTTACTGTGTCTAAGACATGAATATGAGTACATTAGGAATTACCTTAAATAAAATAAAATAAAATAAAATAAAATAGAAACCTATATTGCTCTGGATATTTATGTAGGTAGACACTAATTTTCTTCTGTAGAGGGCAAGGTCCTCATTCAAATCAGGGAAAATTATCCAGGAAAAGTTCCTTTTGCAATTGTCACAATTTATTTTGTGCTGTGTTGTTCAAAGTTAAGATTTCTGTGTGAATAATCATAGCAGTGGGCAGATGGAGTGTTCCTATAGTGCTGAAATCTTGACTTGGTTTGATAGGCAGTGGTTTTTTTAAATCCAGATACAATACTATTTTAGTGTTTTATTAATCTTGCACACCTCTCTTTTATATCCTTATGTCATATTTCTTATGTGCATGGTAAGAATCCTGAAATAATGTATATTTTTTATTTTGAAGACATTCTTCATAAAATCTGGGATAATATGCATATATATGCTACAAGGAAGCAAATAACCATCCTCTGCTTAAAAAAAAAAAAAAAAAAAAAGTTAGTATTGAACACTGAGATCTTTCTGCTAATAGTCACTTTATATTAGAACTTTTCTGAGTTTCTTCACTGGACTTCTTAAAACAAAATGCTAATTTAATCATACACTTTTATTTATGTCTTTGAGATTGGATTTTCAATGCTATGTCTTGTTTTTTTCAGCATATAACTGAAGTCTCCAAATTAAGTTTAGAGGCCATTTCAATATGTTTAGATTTCTACTGATGCCTTGTAGTTTTTGTTATTGTGTGTCTTGGGGTTCCTTTAATGTTCATCTGGCATGATACCTTTCCAGATAGCAATTTTTCATCCTCAACAAATGACTTCTGTTGATGACCCTGGCCTCCTGTGAATATCGAAGTAATGAGTGCATTTACTTTCATTTATACCTCTGCTGTCAGCACATTATTTTTTCCATCTCTCTGAATCTGATCTGTCTTCTTCACAATGTTTTTGATGTACTTGGGGAAAAAACTCAGCTTCTTGTACAGTTTATGTCCATTTTCCATATTTGCCTTATCTTCCCTTTCCTCATTTCAACTTCTACCTCTTTTATATTATATCTGATATATAATACCTTCTTATTCTTGATTACATTATGCAGGCCTGATTTCATCCAGGCTGAGATCCTGTTTCCTTTCCCATGTATTCAGCCAAATGAAATGCAGAAAGACTGAGCTTATTATGCAGAAATACCCTATGAACAAACATTTCTTCTTTGCTTTCACAAACTCTTCACCTTCTTCAAACTTACTGTTTCTAACTTTTTTCCTTGGGTTAGTTTGTTTGAGGTTTTTTTTCATTTTCTGTTTTACAAGTTCCAGTTTAACAAAACTCAGCCCCTTTTGATGCTTAATCTCTTTTGGTTCCATATCGTTATTTGTATCTCCTTTGTTACTGCAGAATAAGGTGATAATGTGATTCCCACCCCACTTTCTTAACTAAGAAATTCCATTCTATCTTCTCTTAAGTCTGGGATTTCTAATACCCCTTTATTGTGCATCAATTCATACCATGGTAACTAAAAATCAGCTAATGATATAAAGGAAACTTCTCCTTTCATAAACCTGGTTCACTGACTGAGCAGACTGTATGTGGCATGAAGATCAGCTTGCTTCTTTTGTTATTTAATGTATAACAGGCGTTAATCAGTGTTTGAGGAAAATTGTTTCAATTGATATGATCAATGGGATGACTTTTATCTGTTTTACTTTATCTGTTACTACTGTAACACCACTGATTTCTAAAGTATAATTGTATGTATACATTGATCTAAGTCTGATGGAAATGTACAGGAAGGCACACATTTTTATAGGTAACTTGAAAAATACATTTGGGAGTCAGATAAGGTTAAGTAGTTTTTGGCTGGATGAAAGATGTGAACGAATCTCACTATTAAGAGCAGAGCTTTACTTAGCTCATCTATGAAAATCTCTTTGTATCCTCAATGATTTGATTATGCCTCAGATGAGCAACACGACATTCTATTGCCTATCAGAACACAAATGGGGTTTGTTCAGTGTAGTGACATATGTAATCAGTAATGTTTTGTCTGCAGCTCTAACTTTGACTCCAGAAATAGCAATATACATTACTCAGTGGAATACATGCAGATTTTGCTTTTGTTTAGTGTCTGCATTTCAGGTACATCTCTGATGATGCCTATATTTCTCTGGGAATCTGAAAGGAGGTGCTCTTATCTATAGAGAGGAGACTGATGCTGCTTTTTACATCCATAACATGTTCAGGCTGCACAGGAGAAAAAGAATAAAAAGCACCCCCCTGCCCCGATCCGAAAGAGTGCTCTGTATCTAGGTGTAGCTTTCTGGTGATAAAAACAGGCCTTAACACTGAGATCTAATCAAGAAAGTCCAAGTTTTAAAATCTCATCAGCATCAGCTGAGTCAGCATCATTAAAGAGCAACCTCATGAGTAAACCATACTTTGATTATAGTAGCTGATATTTACATTTATAAATTTGGAGTGGGGAAAAAAAACAGAACAGTGAAATTTGTTAATCTGTTAATTCTGAACCATAAATCATTCACTTTTCCTCTTGAGTACACTGCATTTTATAATTTACAAGTTATCATCTTTCTAGCTCTATTTCAAAATCTCAGTGCAAGCAAATTAGGTCTCCAATATAACTATAGGAATGTATAACTGAGAAAAGTATTGCTGATACAAGTGTGCAGAAGGGTTTCCAGAGATACCGGGATTGCGGCAAAGCAAGACAATGTTTTTGCTTCCTCCAAACCCATAATTCTGTTTTATTTAGCATTTAACTTAAAATGACTGAAAAGTTTTCGAAGTATTTCTGTTCAGTTGTGCCTAGTGAGTGCATATTTGAAGTTCTGTGTCCCTGTGGTGCCATGTTTCTTTATAGTTGTATTATAGCATGAGAGAAAAAATTCAAAATTAGAATAGAATAGAATAGAATAGAATAGAATAGAATAGAATAGAATAGAATAGAATAGAATAGAATAGAATAGAATAGAATAGAAGTGGAAGATTTGCTTTGAAGTACAGTTATCAGTTGTGCTATTTTCATGAGAATATCAATTTGATAAATTTCACTTACAAGATTAGTGAATAAATTGTATCCTGACTTCTGCTTATTGTAATATACTTTGCAAATTACTTTTCTTTCTAACTGGAATGATGGGTGACAATTTTCTCCTTGTGTGTTTGTATGTCTGTCTAGCTAAACAGTTGGCTTTTACTTTTGTGGAGATTACTAGTAAATATACGAAGAATTAAGATGTAGTACTTAGGTTTTGGCTTGAAAGAGTTTTAAAAAAAGCTGACAAAGGGTAGGCAAAAAGGATTCTATATAAAGTATCAGTTTGCTCTCACAGACTAACTACTCTGAATATGAATATGAAAATAATATTTAATGTTAAACTTTTGATCTGTTTTTGGTCTTGTTTTAAGCTTATCTATGTTTCTTAGCTAGTGAAAAAAGTGTTTCTCAGCTCTAGTACTACATATTTTCTGACATGTCATAATTACCATGATACATGTTGCAAATACAGGCAAAGACTAAAAATACCATCCTTTACTACATGTGTAAAGAGACTTCTCAAAAGTGGGTGTTACTTTAGGCTTTTTTAAAACTTTAAAAATATCCATTCAGCTGTAAGAATTCCTTCCAAGGGCATGCTTCAGGAAGGATCTTCACTTACCGAAGAGGATGTTTAGTAATATTTTTATAACTCTGTTACCCTGATACCATAGTCTTGACCACAGATAATAGCAAACCAACTGTGTTCGATTTTGCTGAATGATGTGGTTGTTAGGAGTTGTTGCAAACCCTTAACAAAATTCTCAAGGCAGAAATAAAAAAATATAAAAAATTGTAAAATATGTTATATCGTTTTCTGTATAGTAAAATTCTGGCTGAAAACTTTAAAGTAACCAAGAAGGATATGAATATTTGAAAGAAGTTTTCCTGGCTGAAATTGAAAAGCGAGAATACTTGTCTATAAATTACAATTTGATACAAGTGGATTTTTACCATTTTCAAAGAGACTTTGGTAAGATTGTCTGCTGCTATCAAGACATGTCTCTAAGATTAAATGTTAAAAACTGAAACAGAATAGCAGGTAAAGAAAAAATACGCTTTGACACACAAAACTAAAATGTAAATTATTATACTTCTGATGAAACAGCCTACAATGTAAAATGTGTGTTTCCTTCAGTTTCATTTCACATCAGTTAAAGAAAGCTGCAAGGTTCACACTTTCTTTAGATAATTTTGTGCTGATGTATTAATTTTGTAAAGAACTGTACTCCAGTGGGTAAAGGAAATTTATTCAGTCAAAACTAATAATTGTTCATCCTGACATGGCATTAATGAAACAAATTCTATTCCAATTACAAATATATTTGAAAAATAGTATGTCACTAAGGCTCTCAAAACAAAAAAAGATGGGGTGAATTTTGGATAGTGGATGAAGTTTTACATCACAGGTTTTCTTGTTTATTACATTGACCAATTTAATCGTGTGTAAACTAAATATAATTCATTTAATTTATTACTGAAATGTTAGCTGTTAAATTGGTAAGATCTTTGAGTAATGCTTGTAAGTGATAGCAGCATATGCTAGCTTTGATCAGGTTTTGTTTGTTTTGTTTTCGTTGTTTGTTTTTTTTCTAACCAATTAATTATTGAGGAAAATAGGAAAAGAGCGAAACTTAAGAGCAGTTCACACAATTTGATTGAAAGGTTCGTTTTTATGTTCTTTGTTTTTCTTGCTCTTTCTTAAGAACTTCCCCTGGGTTTTACTGCACGTGAAGTTAATTCTTAGGAACAGAGTATGAGCTGATATAGTCTTGGACACTGAGGCCAGTCCTTTTGCATCACAAAGGCTAGATACACATATAGTTCCATAAAGGCCAGTGTGGACGGCAACCCTTCAAGTAACACAGGGCACAGATTTCCTCCCTCCCTTTGACCTTTCTATTGTGCTCACTTGCAGTCTATAAACTAGTATGGGTCTTAGAAGAATAGCTCAAATTTGTAGCAAAAACCATAGCTCCCAAAAGAGGAGAGCTTGATCCATGAATATTTAGACTCAATGAGCTTAAGAATATCTGTAACACCAACCAAGTGGCCTAAACTAAGTCTTATAAGGCCGATGCCCTAAGAGTAAAAATATGGAGATTACTTGGTACGATTGGTATGTAATCAAGCTTTGTTGCAATGCTGGGCAACAAGAGGTATGGGATCATGGATACAACGTTCAATTGCTATCTCCTACCTTCTTCTTTGTGCTTCAGGTCTGGCCAGATTTCCCCTTTAATGGGGGAAATTAATGGGACAGGCAGGGACCAGTTGCAGAGCTTCCTTGAAAAGGAAGGTACTTCTGCCTTGGCTCGTCCTTTTTATATACTGTCTTCTGACAGTGGCTTCTGCTTCACTTCTTTTTTAGTGCTGTTATGCATAATTTGGTCAAATCTGCTGCCTGCAGATTTCAGACTGTGAACAGACCTTGGACAAATAGGAATGACACAATTCCTTTTGAAGCAGCTTGAATTTATTGGGCTAATCTACTCCAATTGCATCCGCCTTCCTCTGCTTTCTCCTTTTCCTTGCTTCCTGTGTCTGTGCCAATTGAAATTTTGTAAAACTGCAAGTGGCAGCCCAGGGCACCTCTTCTTCCTTAAAGCCATTTGCAGCCTTAGAATTTCCCTCAAGGGGAAAAAAGAAAATTCCTTTGCATCTGTCAGCAAGTCAGTCATTCAGATACTGCAACTTTATTCATCATTTTGACAATGTGCAGGATATTACTCAATATTAAGGTTCTTCCCAGAAGATTTTAAAAGCATGGTGTATTCAATTAGTGAAGCAAAAGAAAATAAGCAGGGAAGATTTCTCTATAGTTTAATCTTCTTTCAAAAATGTGGGTGAGGTTGATTTGTTATCCACCTACTAAAATAAAAATCAGTTTAGCGATATATAAGATAAAGTCCTGTTACTGGGTCATAAGTATACTCAGATTTGGACTTTCCAAAATGAATATGCAGTCTGCTTTTGTCAGAAGGAGAATTTTGCTTGGGAGCAAGAAATACTTGAAGACAGTAAAAGATCACTGAGATGAATGGGAATCTTGCTAATCAGGGACAAGAGTGCAGAATGACTAGTGGAGCTGTGCTCTGCAGGTTTGACAGCTGTGGTTTGTTTGAGATGAAAGAGATGCCTTGTCAAGGCGTATACCAGCTGGTAGCAGTAGAGGAGAACAGGGTGTAACTACTGCAGATTACAGACTGATGTAAACAAAACCAAACCAGGCTTCTCAGTGGGTCTAGAAAAAAAAAAAAAACCCAGCCAATTCAAACCACATGACAAAAATCAAGGCAGTCACACAGAGGCACGAATTGTCAGATGCTGTACACATTAAAACAAAGCAAAACAGAACAGACTGATGTAGGAAGCATGTTGAATTGTTGGGTAAAACAGAAAGATACTTGACATTATAGAATTATAAAGGGACGTGTTTAATGACAGTTGATATTTCTTAGTGATTTGTTTACCGCTATGAGAAATTAAGTTTTCAAGTAAGGAAATATCAACTTTATTATAAATTTAATTTCAACAATTAAGTGGTTTCAGCCTCAGCTAAAGCCATGAGGTACTGCACTCACTCCACCCCCACCCCGGTGAGATGGGGAAAGAAACACAACAATGGGCTCGTGGGTTGCAATGAGGACAGAGACAGCTCACTCATTAATTATGCTCACAGGCAAACCAGACTTGACTTGGACAAGATAAATAAATTTAACTCTTTACCAATCAGAGTAGCATAGTGAGACAACAGCCACATCTTATGACACTTTCTGCCACTCCTCCATTTTTCCCAGGTTCAAATTACTTTGCTCCCAATTTCTTTGCCTTCTCCCCACCAGGGAAACCAGGAATAGGGGTTGCAGTCAGTTCATCTATGCCACTTTCCGACATGCAGTCCCTCCTGTGGGCTAAAAGAGTTCAGGACATGAACTAAAACTGTTCAGGAGTGTTCCAACATGGAGTTCCCACGGAATCACGGACCTCTTCGGGCACAGCTTCCAGCTCTGGCATGGGGACCTCCATGGACTGGAGACGGGTCTCTGCTCTGGCACACCTCCTCCCCCCACTCTGGCATGAGTCTCTCTGCAGTCTCCTTCCTCTGTCATAAACCTTCAATGTAGTCACAGCTGTCATTGGGTACAGTCTCCAAGTCAGGTGTGGAGTCCTCCTACATGTGCATATCTGCTCCACCATTGAATCTCCATGGGCTGCAGGGAACTCCATTTACCTCCCCCCCTCTTCTGTCTATCTGTAGTTCTCTGTCTCCTCCCCTTCTCCTTTCCTTCCTCCTGTTGTGAATGTCTTTCATCCTGGCCCATGCTCTCCTGATGGTGGACTCCTGATGGCTCTCTCCTTTCTTGCCAAACCAGTCTTTCCACTCACAAATATGGATTCACAGAGGCATTTTCCTATCACTAATTGGCTCAGCCTGGGCTGGAGGTCGGTCTGCCTTGGAGCCAGGGGAGCTTCTCAAAGCTTCTCGCAGGGGCCATCACAGAATCACAGAATGTTAGGGATTGGAAAGGACCTTGAAAGATCATCTAGTCCAATCCCCCTGCCGGAGCAGGAAGACCTAGATGAAATTACACAGGAAGGCGTCCAGCCAGGTTTTGAAT
>NW_010297791.1:0-18130 GCF_000700745.2 Antrostomus carolinensis | reverse complement strand
CATTCTGTGATTCTATGATTCTATGATTTTTCTTACTGTGTTATATAATTAGAAGAATTGAGGTGGCCCCACTGGCCAACCTCCCTGCTGTAAATCCTCTCTGAATAAAATTTCATCAGATCTTCAAAAACATCTTGAGAAATCTTTCACTGCTGAAAGAAAGTCCCTAAAGATAGCCAAATGGTTTTCACTTTACCTCAGTGGCTGCTAGTCCTGAGAGCCACTTAGGGTGGTGCAAGAGGTTTTAAAATTATTTCAGCTTGTCCTCCTACCCTGATGCTGGCGTAAGTCTCTTCACATGCCATCCATACCCACGTCTGAGCGTGCAAGGAAGGATGGAATTACTTGCTTACTGCAAACAGACTATTGCATCGTGTAACGCATCAAGCAAATAGCAGCTCTGAGACTGTGGTCGGTGGCTGGTGAAATTGGATCTGAAATTATTGCAAGATCTATCATTAGAGGCAGTTATTACAGTATATAGAATATTCCCTGCATATACCATTTTCCCATTATTTTTTTTTCTGTTTGCTATGCAAATTGTCTCTTTGTTGAATCATACCATCTTATCAATCAACATTGCCATTCTTTATGGTTGTACTGTGTATTTTGCCTGTAATTGGCAACAGGATCATAACTGTGTGACTGACACAGCAAGTCAAGTGGCCAGCCATTCATCATTGCATTTCCGTGTGCTTTTATGTTGGTGCTTGATTTGTAGCTTAGTTTTGAATTTACATAAATCTGATCATTTTAATGAAAACTTTATTCAAACAACCACCCCAGCATTTTGTACAATTTTTGTTTTCTTGTACATAATGCTGGCCCTATTTTATGTTCAGGCAAGTGGTGAAATTAAAGTTCTTCACAATTTCAATATAATAAATCTCTCTCTATTTGGCAAAACGTTAAGGACTTTTTACAAATGTCATTTACTCAGTGTGTGTAATTGAACACATGCATATTCTATGAATACATCTGGACACACGCATTATACATGAAAGCTCCCATATTACACCAAAAACGTTGAAACAAACCAGGTTTTCACCAAAATCTTAAGCAGATTCCAGGATCAAAGCAGCCTTTATTCTCACTTCCCTGTGGGTATATGAAAAGCCCTGAGTTTTGTGCCTACATACTGCTTCTGTAGTAGATTTGGGCTCCCATTGAGAAGATGCTCGCTGAGTTTTGGGGATACCTTGCAGGCAGACCCCACCAGCTAGTTCAGTTGTAAGAAGATCACAGATGTGTTCCTGGGCTGCAAAGCTCTGCCAAAGGTGCAGTGCCTGGTCCTCCAGGTAGAAAGCTGCTCTGAGAGACCCTGTACCTGGTACACAGGACAGCTTTTCAGTTATTCCTATATTGCAAGGTAACGTGTTACGCTGAGCAGACACCCTCATAGCTCAGGACTGCATCTGTGTGCCTCTGGAAGACACCCATATCCCTAGTGTTTAAAAATTTTAAAAGTCTATTATTCAGGGCATACATAATTTAATACAAATAATAGTAATAATACGAATAATGGTAAGCAGCTTCCTTTCTTGGCATTGCGCCACGTAAATGAGACTTCTTTAATTTTGTGGTATCAGAATTGACTCAAACCAGACCCACTGTACTTAGGAAGAAATGCCCTGCAGACACAGTGGAGCTTAAGCACTTTCCTTATTAAAAAGTCATGCCCTGTTCTCTTGAAGTCAATAGTAGAATTCCCATGATAGGAAAAAAAAAAACAAACAACAAAACCAAATCCCTAACCAGACAAGGTAAAAGAAAAATGCGCTTGAGTTGTAGTTGTTGCTTAAGGACACAGCCAAGCCTTGGACGTGCTGCCCTGTTTTCAAGAGGCAGTCTGAGAGCAATCCTGGGCTTCTTGTCCAGGCAGCATCTGCCCAAAGCACATGGAGCTTCACTGGGTAGGAGGGTTGCTGCCACATATTCTCCCAGCAGGTCCATGGAGTTGCTGTCGTCGGTAGGAAGGGTGTTTCTAGCTCGTTTCGGGCAGTGTTTTGACAAGATGCTGGATGTGCGATCTCACAGAAGAGCTAAAAACAGCAGTGTACTCTCAGCACAGACAGGCTCTGCCAAACTCCAAAGTCTCTTGCTGCTCATGGGTGGAGAGGTGTTTTTTGATTCCAAGTTTTATAACTTGGCTACATATTTTTTAGCTGCTGGTATAAAGCAGTTCCCAAATGCATGCTGCCTAATTTCAAGTTTCTGCTGGAAAATGCTGTAAAAAACCAAACCAACGATCAAATAATATGAAGGAGAAAAAAATTCTACTCTTCCCTGAATTAATTTTCAGAAATTACTGAGCTGTTTTCATAGAAACTTAAAAATAATTGATCTGAGGTAGAGATCTGTCAGGGAAGTTTTCAGGCAGAATTTATAATCAGTTGTATTTATAATCACAATACTTATAATCACAGCAAACCTGGTGTTTACAACAGGAAAGTCAAGACATCCTGACCCCAGGCAGTACAGCCAGTCCCCCTGCAATCAGTTATTGGTCTCTGCATCAAGAATTTGTGAAAATTGCTTTCAGGTGTCCTTGCCCTTGCACAGAGTCATGCAAGTCCTGATCACCTGCCTGGAAAAACATGAGCTCTGCCTATGCCAGTTGTCATCATTTCATTATTAAGAGCAGTTTGGGCCCTTGTTGCTTTGCAGTTGATGGATGATGGCCCCTGGGGACATCTGGCCATGACTCCATGCTGTGTCTGGGTACCAGACAGGAGAGGGTAGCCGACATCCACGTGTCCATCGCTGCCCGGTGCGAGAAAGCACAAGCTGCAGAGGAACGAATGATTGTCTGCATTCACATTTCTAGCTGCTCTGATTTTTTAGTTTCCCACTGTATTGTGGAGGTGCTGGAATTGAACTTTCTAGTGAATTAGGAAATTTAAAAGTGATGTGTTGATGACATAAATACACATGAATTCCCAAAATACTGAAGAGTACACATTCATGCCCTGAACATTTTATGCTATAAAACACATGACATGAAGCTGTCTCAGAGCCTCTGAATGAGTCTTTAATAAAACAGCCGCTTAATGAACCAACATTACAGACAAGATCTTGAGAGAGAGCTGCGTGTCTGATAATTACATCCGGAATATTCCAAGAGTCTCTTTATTACAAACCATAAAGGGACAGACATAAATGGACTGGAAAATATCATTTAGTGGGCTGTTTCTGTTCCCTGCTTATATGATAACTTTTGCCTCCTCTTCAGTTGATTGAGGGAGTTTCTGACTGGTTTTGCTGGCAGATTTAGCCTGCCATCACCTGCTAGATGTAAGGGGTAGCAGAAGAGCTCTGCTCTGATGACAAATCACACTCAGTCTCCCAGCAGGAGCAGAGGGCAGGAGGGCAGCGTCAGGAAAAGGTCCAGCAGTATGGGTGGGATCGATGGAGAGAAGAGCACTGATTAAGAATGAAAAGGGTGCAGGGTCAGTGGTTGCAGGGCAGTGTCAAAGGAGAAAGAGACGAGGCGCCTTTGGAAGTGGCATTGTTGTAGAAGCACATGCTGAGGTGAGGGAGGTGATGTGGGAGGAGGGAGTAACACTCAGAAATACTGGTAAGAGCAGCTTTTGGAGTGGATGCCTGCTGAAGGTGGAGAATATAGATCAGTGAGGTTAAAAGAGTGAAAAGCTGAAAGGAGGCAGACCAGAAAGTGGGAGGAAGGAGGACAAACAATGGCTGTGAAACAGGAGAAAGATGAGCACCAACCAGTGTGGGTTTCTAGTGCTGCCATGTTGCTGGAGGGCGACGAGTTTTCTCAGCTCTCACTGTTCCTCAGCTCTCACTGTTCCTCAGCTTGACTTTTATAAAATGATGGCGGTTTGACTTTATGGGAACACGGGATTACTCAGGTTGGAAGGGGCCTCATGAGGTCATTTGATCTTTGACATCATCTTCCCTTCCTCTTCTCTGCCTTGTCTGATTAAGGCTTTTCTGTCTCTTGTATGTAGTGTTACCACAATGTTTTTGTGTAGCTGTAACTGCTATTTTACAAATAATTTTAAAAAACCTGTTACCCAGAGAGCTCAGGCTTGTAGATGGACAAGATCTTAGCACCTGTGCAAGGGAAAATAAAAGATGAAAACAAGCAAAGAGGAACTGTAGCGTTTCTTCTGACTTTAATATGGTTGCACCCAGGTTTGTGTTGCCTAAGTTCCTAAATTGTGTTGCTCTAGCAACAAACTTCTGTTACCAACTTGAAGCGTACTTGCTTGTCATTCTTTACTCATCTCATCACAGGTGTAATGTGATGTACTATAGAGAGGTGAAGTACTATACACCTGTCTTATGGCATGGAAGAGCTTTGCGTCTCAGCCTCTGCTAAGACCCAGATAAATGGGATTCTTGGATTTCAGCACTCGCTTTACGAGAGCAAGCAGTCAGCTTCCCTAAATTACCTGTCAGCTCCAGGAGGGCTGTTTTCCCCTTGCATTTTGTATTATCATTCTCAGTATTATAATTATTATCTTCAGACTTGCTCTTGCTTTCTGAGATTTGATAGGATACTCCTACTAAACACCACAATTATTGCTTTAAAAACACACAGTCCTGCTGTACTCAGGCTTTGAAGAAACCAGCTGTGTCTAGAAGGTGGAAAAACTGCTTCTATGGAAGAAGGAGGAAAGTATTTCAGAAGGATAGGGTGTGCTTCACCCTAGAATACCAGGGTCACCAGTACAAAGAGCAAGATGAAGCAGTGGTTCTCCCCTCGGCTGGGGGTCTGCCCGGCCCTTCCCTTCCCTTTTCCATTGCTGGCCCTGTGGGGAGGCTGGCAGGTTGTCTCTCCTCAGGAGCCACAGTGTCAGAGAACTTTGCTGATTGCAGAGCTGCTGGGGTTGTCTCGACAGCCTGTGTCACAGTTCCCAGCACCGCAGCCGCTAAGATCAGCTACCAGTTCCGAGGTGTCAGCTCACCTGCTTCTGGTTGCCTGAACTGCTGCAGGTTTTGACCTCGCTGGTGGGCGTTCATGATTGTTGTTGGAGAGGCTTTCTTGCTCCAAACAAATGTTTCTAACTCTTCTTTTATTCATGGGAACTGTGCCCTGGAAAGACAAAGTGTACAGGCTGAGTGGAGAAGAAGAAAGAAACTGATTTTTTACTTTCTACCATTCTTGATTAAATTCTCTCTTTCTCCTCAAAGTGAGCTTTGTTTAAGGTGTCCAGGAACCAGAGAGATGCACACACATATACACAGATACATAGAAATAGTACCCATGCTCATACCCATCATTCCTTCTGGAAAGTAATTTTAGCTCCCCTCTCCCTCCACTGCAGATGATTTTTAAAGGGTAAATGTCATTTGCTCAAGGCAGGTTAAAAAGCCTTTCTCCGCAGGTTGACTAAGCCTTTCAAGTGCCTTTGGTGGGCCACGATTAATGAAGCACAAAAGAATAATCATCTGGCTGTTAAGAGAAAATGAAATTACAGGCTGTTACAAGCCAAAGTGCTGTGGTTTCCCCAATGTCTCCCTTCACTTGATCCAGAAGAAAATTCATAATAGGAAAAAAAAAAAAAAAAAAGCTTGCACTTGAATTGCACTTGAATGTTTAGTTGCTATGAGTGGTAAGCTTGAAAGCAATATGCATAAAATTTTTCATAATAAAAATATACTTTTCTTTGACTCCTTTTCCTGTGTTTTCTGCAAAGTGAAGTGAGGATGAAGCCAGTATGAAGTCAAATTTTGAGTTGTGAACCCTTGTCTCTGAGGATTATTAAAATTTGGCAAAATGGGTTAATCCACCCTGAGCATTTATGAGTCAAACGAGCAAGGAAACACAGAAAATATTGGAAAAAAACCCCATAACCTTAAAACCTCCTGCCTGATTTTCAAGACCTGACTGTGAATGAGCCTCTGGATGCATTTCTAAACCCTGGGGCTGCTCTTCACTGCTCAGAGGGATTTCTCCAAGATGCTTCATTATCTGCAAGGCAGGTGGGTGCTGAGCAATGACTGAGCAAGTGTGCCACTGTGAAGCAAGAAAAGGCAAAAAAATGGATTTCCTGTAAACCAAAGACCCTTCAAAAGCTGAAAGAGGCTGTTTGCATGAGGACTTACCAGCAGGCTCCAGCACCAACAGCCCTTGCATGAGAGCCAGGCTTTGGCTGAGGGGCAGAGCATGCCATTGCACAACTATAACCTCAATTATATTTTCATATCCAGGTCACAACAGCATGAGTGACCAAGGATTTTCGTTCAGTGAAAATTTGCAGCCACATGAACAAAATCTTTTTTAAAATCTTCCATCAGCATCCTTAAGTTTCTACCTCCATCCTTTTTGTTTCACAGATATATTCCTCACAGGCAGCAGAAACAGAGCCTGGCCTTTGCTGAGAAGGAGTACTGCTACCTTCTGCCTTGACCCTAGTGTCCTGTGGGACATACTCATGGGTTTCCGAGGGGTGTTGAGATTTCTCTCCAGTTCTTCTTAGCTAATCTGATTCTGCACCTGTACTATGTCAAAACAGTATCTCTAGTGTCAGTCTTTCCTGAACAAGAAAGACTTCCTTTCTCATGCTCCACATGTCTTCACATGTGGCTTTTTTGTATCATAGCTGGAACAAACTTTTGGAGGACACTTAGGCCACATCTCAGCCATCTAAGCATAATCTTGGATGTTATTCTAGCACCTGGGGTGACTCATTACTGTAGGAATATTTGAAATTCTCTCAGTCCCATCACTCTGGACCAACTATATGGGAATGAGTTGCATTTCCCAGAATATCAGTATCAGGTTAAAAGACCATTGTTTATTGATTCTGTGTCTTCGCTTGCTGCTGGGAGTTCAAATATTTACAGACTTTCACCTTGTAAGACTCTTTTCATTATGGAAAGTAAGTCATGCAATTTAAAGTAAGTGCAAATTAATGAGATGAAATGCTCAGAGTGTTTCTCCAAATTAAAGAAGCACTAAAATTTTATTAGGCATGTAAGTGCAGTTAAATTTAACAAACCAACACAATTTTGATTTTGTTTGGTGTACCCTTATTATCCAGCCACAGACTAGCGAGCACTCCATTCTGCAATGGGACTAGTTCCATTTTATCTAAGTTACAATTTCTCTTGCATATCTTTTATGGAGTCACCTCTCCAAAAGCTACAGAGCATTACAGAAATTTAGTTATGCTTGATTGGAAATCCAGGGTTCTCAGCACATGGTTGCAGTTTGGAGCTACCAGACAAACCAGAGATCAAATTAACGTGAATTCTTTGGCCACATAGGTGGTTTGGTTACCTATAGAAATGTTTCTTGCATCATGTCAAGTCTCATTTTGCATTTTGAAGATAGTGTTTCCTGAGTCCACCAAGCCTTTATCTGACCTCTTCAGTCCTTGCTCTCTAACCCACATAAATTTCTAGTTGTAACAGTCTCTCTCAATGGACTTGTGAATAATTTTCTGAGCAATAGGTGAATTAAGCTAGTTTTAAAGTAAGTCTTTATATGTCAAACCAGAATATATCTTTACTAATATGTTCTACACATTGGGAAGACAGTAGATGGACTCATTTTTAAATGATTGAACACTTCTAACCTCATGCCACTGGCCACCATCCTATACAGAAATTTCCTGAGATGGTTTTCCCCCCCTATTGTGAATTCTGCTATGTGGGAAACCCTCAAAACCTGTAGAAATAGTGGAAATTTTTTGCTAAAATTACTTGTCTCCTAACCAAACAACTCCCAAATGCTCCCAGTGACAACAGCAGCAGTTGGATGAAAGTCCCAAATGCTGTTTCCCATGTTTGTCTTGATTCAGCCTCATACAGTTCAAAATTTTGTCAAACCACCTTAATGACTAGAGTTTCTAAGAAGTGTTAAATAAAATTTCCAGCTTCAAATTCCTACTTTATTGCCAATTATGGCAGACAAAATATAAACCCAAAAGAAAATCATGGGAGCAAATCACATCACCCCACAGCTGGATGGGCAGAGATCTTCCTTCCCAAAGTTCAGCATGTGGAGAGGTACAATGCAAATTTTATTGCTTATCTTGTTTATTTTGCAGTCTTGAGTACAATTTCAAAAAGTGATGGGACAGAGGGAATGTTTCTTTCAGGATTTTAACTTCTACTGTCAGCTGGTAATTTGCTTTTCCATTTTCTTGTATTTTCTGGGTTTATTTTCATGGATGATTCAGTGTGAGTGGAAGAGTAGATGCAGAAACCTTTAAAAAAGTTTCTATCTGCCCTCAACATGCAAATAACAATAACAAATGAGTCTGTAAAGCATTTGGATCATTCAGGGTGGTTTATAACACATTTCTTTAGCACTAGAGAGGCTCGTATTAATATCAACATTCTCGGTGTCAGACCAATCTAATCTCATGAATAATCTAATCTTTCTCATTTCCTAAATATCAAAACACTCTTCTGACCTTCCAGATTCATTCCAATGTGACAAATTAACACACCTCAGTACTTTTTCTTTTACTGAGTTAACAAGTGCTGAGGTTTGGTTTGGTGGCAAAGGCAAATAATTCCAACTTCCACTGTGATAAGTAATGGTGTCCTCAACCAGTCCAGGCTCACAGGAGACCTGTCACTTTCTACAACTAGTACAATTATGATCAACATTAGACAGTATGTTCCTGTTTAATTTTCTTAATAATGAACACCAGTTCTACTGTGACTGCTGAGGCTGAATGGATGCTTTTTAAAACAATAATTCATGTGAACAGTACTATTTGTTGGCATCTTTTAAATGCTTATTCTTAAACATTGGATAGTTGGTGATACTTTAAGTTCTGCCTTGGACCTTTAGATAAAATATTACTGTCTTTATGAAATTCTGAAAAAGCATGTTATGCAGAAGCTGCACAAAATCAAACTGTAGTTGAGCTATTTAGTAGGTAGTTTGGGATTTCACTGGCGTAGCTTCAGTGGGGTCCCGTGGAATTGTTGCAGGTGGAAGTGGAAGGACTCAAGGTCCCTTAAAGAATCGTCATCAAAGATATCACAGAAAGGTAATTTTAGTATAAATTTGTAGAGAACTGTGACTTAACAGTGTTCAGTAGCAAGGTTCACTCTAGTACTTATTACATGGAAAAAGCATGCAAGAGAGGAACATATGATTATGTGTTTTGTATGACTTTGGGGTAGTAACAATCTAAGGTTAAAACAGCAGCAATTTGAGGTTAAAATATCAGCAATTTGAGGTTCATTGCCACTGTTATAATAAATCACAAGATTGGATTATATGATTTTCTAACAAACTTGATTCATCAATAATCAACAATTAACTGATTAATAAAGTTTCTTAAATCACATACACACACACACAAAGATATATATAATAAAGGGATACCTATTAAAAATTCCCCTCGAGTTCAGTGAAATACTCACTTCAATGCTTTAGCATTCCTTAATGGGTGGAGAGTTGAGCCTCAAGTAGAGAATTACAGCCCAAGTTCCATGGTCAGTGATGATCCTCCAAGTTTTGCAAACTTAACTTCACGAGCTCTGAGGGCCGTCCCACTCAGAGGGACATGGTGGTTGCAGCCCACTGCAGTTCAGGAGAGCTCAAAGGGTCTCACTTAGAACCATTATTTATAGGATTGTGAGATGGTTTTCTTTAGTCATTACCCTCTTTTCTTTTGACCACAACTTGCATTAGTACCCCAGTAACTGTGCAATTCCAGTATTTTCTGGGTTGTACAGTTCTGGTACCTACCAGATCGGGCTACGATCCAGGCAGCAGGTGTTTTGGGTCCAGTTAGGGAGTGCCTGATTGTCCCAGCTCACTGCACCTGTAAGTGAAGCAGGAACACAATGTTAGTTTGTCCTGTGATTGCAAAGTGTCCTGGGGGGAAGGCTGCACCATCACAGGTATCAGGCTGGCTTTGAAATGTCCATCATAATTTACTGGTTAGAGACAACAGTTGCAATATGACTTAACATGTTTCAGATAATCTGGAGGCTGTTAAAATCTGATGCTATTACTTTAAACCTGCAGCATACTCTGGAAGACCTCAAATCCTGGAGACCTTCCTACGCATGGACAGTATGGCATGTAACTGCCCTCCCAGCATGGTGTCTCTGGAAGGAAGAGCTCCAGTGGCTGCCTCCTGCTTTACCAGATTTGAAATTATGATTTTGGAGGTACTGTGCCTTTCTTCAGAGGGTCTCAAAGAGATTCCCATCTTTACTGGATTCAGTACAGTTAGCAGCCATGGCAGAGCAAGACGGTTGTGTCTCTGGATGAAGTTACAGATATTAGGGCAGAGATTCCTTGTGCTACTAAAACATGTAAAATTACACTTTTCTGTTTAAGCATCTATAGACTTACTAAGGTTTCTAAGCTCCAAGTTCCAAATAAGCTTCCAGGGGAAGCTGGTGGCTAGAGGCTGCAGCAAGTTTTCAATTTCTGAGCTGCCCACAAGGGTTTGAGGAGCATTCCACATTCCTCTTGGAATGTTTCCTGAGGCAGCATCTGACTGTGGGGCTGGAGCAGTCTGCTCCTGGCAGCTTCCCTGGCTCCCAGGGTGAGGTGTTGGATGTGTGGTGGGAGAAGGATCCTTCTCCAAGTATGGCCATTGCCAGTGGGGAAGAAATGCACCTGAGATAGAAGTGAGTACTGAAAGAAAATGATCAGCAAAGAGAAAAATAGCACAGACACTTGATGATGGCTGTGTAAGACTGGCCAAGGATTTACTGGGGTTTATCATTTCTGTACAGAAAAGTATTAGAAAAGGCTTATTTTCTGAAGCTGTGATTAGAGGGAGAATCCTCAGTGTCAGGTTGATGGTCCTTTGGGCCTGGAGTGATTCCCAGGGTTTGAAAGAGCAAAGGGGAGATTACAAAGAGAGGACCCCAGTGGAGAACTTGACAAATTGTTCAGCATGTGGTCCCTGACCCCAAGGAAAGACTGAAGACACGGAACAAGCACTGGCTGAGTAAACAGTTGCAAGGAGAAAACGAGGAGAAAAAGCCCCCGCAGCTCATTGAAGTAAGAGCCGTCATAGAAACAGAGCTGTGTTTCCTGGGGCTGCACATCACTCAGTCCTGTGCTCTCAGGCTGTACAAAGCTCTTGCTATACCTTATCCTGTGGCTCTGGGCTGTCTGAATAGTTGCAACACTAAAACATTAAATCTGTCTGTAGCTAGCTGGAGGTGTAAAATTAGTATTTGAAACCTGAGCCCCTTCTTTTTTTGTTAGAGGAAATATTTTCATATGGAAGAGGTTGCAAAGTTCCTAGATTTTTTTTTGAGAAACTCTCCTGACAACCATCCCAGGTTTATTTCAAATAGCAGATATGATCAATGTCTCATTCAAGATCAAAACCGTCCAGAACAAGTGGCCAAGGAGAGGAACTGATAAAACATGTCTGAAGGCATGCACAGAAATTGTGAGGATGTGATAATCCTGAGAAGGCTCTTGAGATGTAGCTGTTTCCATAGGTGATGGTGGTGATGAAGTATGTCACTGTCCTGCCCATATAATCGATTCCAGATGCATTATTTCCAGTCTTGCTACTAGAAAAAAATAACTTGATGTGTAACAACTGACTGCTTTCAGTCCCTAAAAGGCAACATGACATGGCTCACAAAGGTAGCACATGTGAGATCTGGACTCTCAATTTACCTCTGCTTCCAGCTCACCACCTGTCTGTGGCTGAACACCTTCATCCTACTGTGCCTCTCTCTCATGTATGCGGTTGTGGGATTTTTTGGGTTATCTATAAACTCTTTAGGATTCACAGCCTTGGGCTTGCAAGTCTTGTGTCTATACAGCACCCAATGGGCCATGGTCTCATCCGCAGCCTTCAGGGTAATGGTGATGGCATGGTAACACCAAAGTGATGTGGGGAGAGAGGAAGCGCTGCTGTTTTCCAAAACTGAAACCTGTATGTTGAGGTCTCCTGCACCTCCTTTATTTGTACAGAACAGTTTGCTGACTGTGAGTTGTCACCCTGGTCTCTCTACTATGCTCAAAAATACATTGAGTAAATGAGAAAGAGAAAGATTTTAAAGCATCTTAAACTTGTCACACCTTGTTCTTCCAAAATGGGCCACCTTGAGGGTACCAAGCCCATAATTGATTTGAGTTCAGGACCTACTGAAATGAGATTTCCAAGTCCAGGAGCAGAGCTGATACTGGGTGACTTAGGTACCTACTCATTGAATTCACATATCCACTTCTTACCCTGAGCAGATGCTTATTCATCCGCAAGGTGAAATGTAATAACTTAAAAATGCTAAAACAATTGCAAAGACCAAACAACAAAAATTATAGCTAGATGGTTCACAAATGCAAATAAATAAATATACAACATAAATTATGCATTGCAGTCATTTGTTCAGCTACAGTAATAATCTTCCTGTAGGCAGGGATAGTTACTCTTACATCCTGTACAAAAGAAAAAAATCAAACCCTAACAAAAACATTCCCAGGAAAATAATATTTATTCAGATCATTACGTTAGTAACCATTTTATGGAAACCTAGAAAACTTTAAAAAACATATTCAGTAAACATATTTCTTTTAGGAATTAATAACACAATTTCATTGCACTCAGAAGGTATGTGGGATCACTTTAAAAGCAACCCCAACTTTACACTCCCTTGCAGCCCCAAACGGGGTCTCTTTTTTGTAGGCAGTCCACTAACAAGGTAAAAATGTCTCCTGCAAAAGCTGCATATCTTTCTGACCCTGTCTGCTCAATCAGATGCTATAGCATTAGATATAAGTGTGATAAGTGACAGATTCTCTATTGCCTTATTGTTGCTGTCTTTGAAATACTTCATTGCACTTAAAATTGTGACTCCAGGTCTCTGAAACCATCAGCAGCTTTGCTTCCTGTCATGCCCAGTTATCTCTGCCAGTGCTGTGCTGGGAGGAAAGGGTTGTAACATCAGCAAGCCTGGGCAGGACAGTCTTCAGACAGGAAAAATTTGGAATTGGTTTAAAAAAACAGCCTCTGAAAATGAGCCTTGCAAATGTGGCTTGACAGAGCCCTGCTGTGTAAAAATGATGGGTGCTACACAAACTGCCTCCAAACCACCTGGAACTATTAATCCTCCCAATGCCACCATGGTTTATAGGAGGATTTCAATTGTTGTCACTCGCTGGCTCACCTGTGCTGTACAGAAAAGGATTCAACTTCCAAAACCAAGATTAAACCTCATGCAATCCCATCACGGAGCTGGGGATGCATAGCTCTCCTGCATCCCACATTGTCTCAACGAAACCATGGTCCTTTGCTGTTGTAGCAGACAAAACATCCCTATTTTTTTTTTTTTTTGTAGCAATGTGTTTTATTTTGTTCAAGGAAAATAAGGATGAAAACAACATTTCATTTCTTTGATGAAAACACAAGGAGGAAATTTCAGAAACTGCTTCTGGGCAATTTTTTTCTTGGTTTTGTTGTTTTGAAAGAAAAACTGAGAGATGTAACAGAAAATATTTCACAATAACGGGAAAATATATATTTCTACCACCATTCCTTCTGTAGGCAAAACCCAGTAATTTCCCCTGTGTGATGTCCATAGTATGTACTTGGCTAAAGCTGGGTGAATTGTTTCCCAGTGTGCTCAGGAGAGCTTTTGATGGGGCAGGTGCTGGGCGTTTCCACCAGCACAGCTATGGCAGTGCAGGACATGGAGTGGGACCCATCACTGCATGGTGGGTGCAGCCACTGTCCTGATGATGCTGCTGTCTTCCCTGGCAGCTCTTGTTGCACTCAGGGCATCAGCCATCTCAGCTTGTGGCCACATATTCAGGTTGCTCCTCTGTTGTACCCACAACATTTCCAGTTCCCAGTGCTGATGAGAAAACATTTTCTATCCATTGTAATGGGACAGAGGGCTTTTGTCAGTGTGTCCAAACAGTGAATAACCATGGTAGGAGAGTCATGCCAATAACTGAAGCCCTAAAATTTTGCAGCAAGGAATTAAATACCATAACTGCCATTACACTGAGATCACATTTGCCATATCTGCTTATTAGCTCATACCTGAGAAGTTAAATGGTGCCAGGATCAGCTCTCTGTACAGAACTGGTGCAGATTAGCCCTGTGTTTGGAGAGGAGGAGAACCAATTTTGGAGCACCAGAGTGCAATAGCACAGCATGGCCTGGCCATGTCAGTAATGTCATGCTCTCTTCTGCTTCAAAATAGAGGCTGCATTGAAGTGAAAGCTGAACTGAAATTGCCTGCTGGAAGTAACTCCTGGAAATGGCTCTCTGCCAACCCCTGAACCCTTCCTAGGATTTGCTTGGGGTGGTGGTAGGTGTCCTGGCCAAAACTACACCTGGGACCTTCCTACCAAGGTGACCTTCCTACCTAATGGTGTTCAATTTACTGATGTGGATGTGGCTGGTTTTGGCAGAGAAAAATAATAGCTGACAAAAGAGACAATCAGCAGGGCTAAAGATGCATGAGAAGAAAGCGGTGGAAAAGAGTCAGAGGCTGCAGAAACACCAGATAAAAGAAACACAGAGACAAGTTTTGCAAGGGGCTTTAGTGATAGTACAGGCTGCTGTTGATAAATGTGACAGATATCAAGGAAAACAGGAGATTTGTCATGCAGATGTCCTTGAGATCCGGAGGCAAATTTTTTTGAAGTAGACATCAGCCAGCAGTCCTGCCATTTCGCTTCCATCTCTGCCTCTTCCAGTTACACCAGTGATTTAGATCAATTGCATACAGTGCATGATGGATTAACTCCTAACATCAGTGTGATAGTGAGAGCTCTTTGCTAACCTGCAGATGAGCAGCTGCTGTAAAAACTGAGCTGCCTCTGAGCCACATAAGTTATGTCCGTACCAGTAAACTAAAGAAGGCGGGGACATGGGGCAGTGCTGTGTGAGGCTGTCCGTGAGGCTGTCCGTGCTGTGGGATTGCAGGCACGTCCCTGGCACAGCTGTGGGGCGGCTCTGGCTCTGCCATGCAGCACCTGAACATGGTACATGGGTGAGCAGGATTGGTCCCTCCAGGCAGTGTGGGTGCTGGGCTAGCAGAGTTTAGCTGTATGGGTGCAAGCCAAGCAATGACATTCACTTGCTGAACTAGAAAATAGTCTGGGCATGGAATAGGTTATTCACTAATGTGCATGTAGCATATTTGGGGAAAAAAAAATTAATTCACATTTCTGTGTATCAGGACAGTGGTGGAAAGGCTAACCCTGCAGAATGGTTCTTTGCTGCCTGTGAAAGCCGTGCTACAAAAAGCTAGTGAACTACAACATAGAAATGAGTCTTGTTCTCTCTGGTCATTTTGTATGGCTTTCACCCGGGTGAAAAGACTTCTTAAAAAGTTTTTTGGTTTGTTTTTTCCTTAGTTTCTTGTAATTAAGAAAAATCCCCATAGAAATGCCATCTGCTGGGGACAGCATCTCAGTTAAATCCCTCCCTTGGGAAAAAAAAAATAACAAAACACCAACAACACAGAAATAGAAAAAAATATTAGTATTTCTGTGAAAACTATTGTATACACAGAAATCATTATGTCCTACTTTGTGCACTTGTTCTTTTCCAAGAGGTGATACCATTTTCTATATATGGGTAACTTTTTAAAAGAAACGATAGCTATTCACCCATCCTTCTTGTGACCTGAAGAATACAGTACAGTGTTTTTATTTTTCCCAGCAGCAGTATTGACAGTTTTCACAATGCTCATGATCCTATTATGTTACAAAGTTTTTTATTCCCAGAACTTTTATTATAAATGCTGCTTCTTCATATTTAACGTTGCAAGAACTTTAAGTGCTTCTGATGCTATGTCACCAGTGGAACACCTTATAAGATTTTATATTATATGATTTTCCATTAAAAATGCAGTTCAATTCACTCTACTTAAAGGAACATTAATATCAAATGAAAACTGATTGTTATAATAAAATTTGGTATCCATTTCACAAGGAGGAATTTCATGACCAACAATTAATTAGAAGCAGGAGATGAGGACATGGAAATAAACACAAATGTGACTGGGATACAATACTTGCGGCAGCTTGTCCCCCAGGCATGACATTTGAAATTTGTATCCCAGCCCTAATCACTTGAACTTAAGTCCACATGTAGAATAAAAATTAGATAGGGCAGAAGAACTTAAAATAAGGGCTATTTTCCAACTGGGAATTAAAGGTATGTTTCTGTACATGTGTAGTAGTCACTATTTTCCAGACAATATTGATGGGTTCATCAACAAGGTGATGTAACTTCACACTCAGTGGGGATGAAATGGAGATACTAACACTGACCTGCTGCTCACTGGTATGCAGTAACATGTATGAAGTTTCACAAAGGAAGCACAAACATATTAATATGGTAGAAGGTAATTTATAGATTATCAGCAACGCACCAAGGTCTTTTCTAGATCAGAATGCAAACCGCCCCTTCAGCAACTTACCTCAGTTAAGACCTATGGCATGCACTGACCTGTTGCTAAACATGAAGAACTGATGGTTCACTTCAGCTGGTCATTTATAATTTGATTTTTGCTGATTCATGACTGAGAACCCAAACACTCTGCCTTCATATAAGCCAAATAACAGTGATCAGGAAACTATAATTTCTACTTTAACCAACTAGGGGAATAAATGCTTTGGCGGAAGGGGAAGGACTACAGCTGGAGTGAAACAAGCTGTTTGTTCCCCAAGTTTTTCCTTACTTCTTGGTCTTTATTGTGTGTGAGGAAAACACTCCCCAGCAAGTTAGAATAATCCTGACATAAATCATCAGACCATTTTTTTCAAGTCATTTGTTACAGCCAGTTCTCATTAGGAGGATGTTAATTAGTTGACAAGATCTAATGATCTGCATTTGTTTCTTTCATTGCCACCTTGTAAGACCATCACTTTAAAGATTGTGTCAGCTCTTTTCCTGGTGAATTCTTACCCTGCTAAAAGTTGACACACTGGGAGGTGTCTCCACACCTGAGCCTAGGGACATGCTTGCTCTCCTAGGGTGTACCTACAGGAATGACTGCTTGGGCAGGACTTCATAAACAGGCCCTGTTACATCAGAACCTACACAAGGTGGGTATAGTACTACTTACTCTGAAAAAAGATGTTGATGATATGCATCAGTATCGCCTGGTATTGCCCTTGAGGAGCTGATGCCTATGGGTTCAACTGGAGTTTGTTTGAAACCCTCACCTGCTTGTTTCTTAGGCTGTAATTTCAATTCTGGGTTGTTTTGTTTTGTTTTTTTGTTTTTTTTTTTTAATGATTAATAAGCTCTCTGTGTTTCCCTTCTCTGCACTTGGCTTTCTAGACTCCTGGTGTAGCTGTTCTCAGTCATGTCTCTTTCAGGCTGGAGAGTCCAAGTCTATTTAACCTCTTTTGTGGAGTAATTTTGTACTTTTTATCCTGTTCCCTAGCACAGATACTCAGTGGTAGGTGGAGCACAGACCAACACATGCCCTTGTATTAGACATTTGTGTAGCTGCACTTCAGAACTGTTATTATTTTGGTCATCCCCTTCTATGCAGAGGTGAGCTCAATGACACCCTCTGAGCACCTGGGGTGGGACACTGCAGCCACTAGCCTAAGGACTAACTGAATAACATTTCAATAAAATTAACTCTCTGCTCTGTGCTTCCCCCCAAGCATATCAAACTCAATTCCAAATTTAAGCACATAAAAGATAAAGTGTGAACTACTCCATATACAGTCAGTGGGACACATTTTTTAACCACCAGAAAGCTACCAGTTTGTGGTTGATCCAGTTAAGTCAAGTTTCTATTATATGCCTGTTAGGCAGGGTTTTAGCACTGATGCAAGAGAGAACAGATCCTGAGCTAGTATGAACTCTTTGGTCTCTACTCAACTGATCTCAAGGGACCCTTTAAGCCAGATATGAGGTGGTCTGCACGGCCTCCGCTCCAAAAAGTTTCCACCTTTGCTGTACGTATTGTATATCTTGCACAAAGACTGTAATTTAAAGTGTAAGCAGGAACAAGGGTTAAAGCCTCTGGATGTACCCTTTCTTTGAAAAGGGCTCATCCACTACACAAGTTCCAGGTGTGTCTGTTTACTGAAAACGTAGAAAAAACCTCCTGGAGAAAGACCATCCAGAGCAGCAGAAGACTGTGACCTGTTTATACCGGAATAACAACGATTAGAAGAGGATAGGGATGTCCCCTTGGCCAGGGATGTCAAGGGCAACAAGAA
>NW_010297790.1:11521-31864 GCF_000700745.2 Antrostomus carolinensis | reverse complement strand
ACCATCTAAGGCCCAAGTTATGGGCTGGTACCCACCAACTCAAGATAAAAACACTCTGGCTTCTAACATAAGTCGCAAGACTCCCTCTGGCTTAATGGTTAATTAAAAATTGAGGCTTTGTCACCCAGGTCCCACCAGCTGCACTGGTTATGGATGTTGTGTGTCACATGACTGATGCTTTTAAACCCTTCAGTCATGTACATGGGGATCAGGAAAGCAATGAGCAATGGAGACTGTACTATCTTCCATATCAACCTGCTACTACAGATCACCTTGTAAACCTGTTTTTTTAACCATTTAG
Source organism: Antrostomus carolinensis (assembly GCF_000700745.2). NCBI lineage: Eukaryota > Metazoa > Chordata > Aves > Caprimulgiformes > Caprimulgidae > Antrostomus > Antrostomus carolinensis. The sequence goes on along the minus strand of NW_010297790.1, from coordinate 31,563 downwards.
TATAAGCCATTTCTGGCTTATAATTACTATAAATAGTACATTACTATAAATAGTGACAAGATAATGAAGTACACATATAATATTAATGAAAGTCAAATAAATAAAAATAAAAAATCACTATAACCCAAAGCATCTTATCTTCTACTACTGTTGTAAATTATTTATTCACACAGGGTCAAAGCATGTAAATGCAAAAATTGTTTAGTGGCCTAAGAATGTCCATTATGTGTCTCTTTAAACAGAAATAAGTATAAGCAAATATGAAGCAGTCATAGTTTTGTGACATCTTTCTCATAGAGGGCAGGCCAAGTTCTCAGTCTGAGCCTTTTTTGACAAAAATTGAACTCTGTGACACAGATACAAAATTTAGAGAAGTCCATTAATCATAACTAATGCTTTACACTGAGATAAATATTCTGGGTTCATTTTTTTTCTAAATGGTTCAACACTGCTAGAGGCTACTTTAAAGTCTCATTTTGGAAAACACCCCATCCATCCATTAATTGGCATAGTCAATAGAAAAGCACACATTGACTTCTGAAGATCAGAGTTTGAAAAACGAAGTCTTGCTATTCAGTGTCTCTGATCCACATTCCACACTAATTAACCTATATCTTTCAATTAAAAACAGATCTTGGTTCCTTAACAAGAAGCTTAATTATGTCATCTATATTGCATTTCTGAAATAGGTTATAAAGTCCAGTCTCAAATTTAAGTCTATGTTAACACCACTAACCAATACAATTCACAGAGAACTGCTTAGGAACAGAAGCACTAAAACTGTCCAAAGCATTTGCACAAATGAAACATGCAGAAGTTAACCACCATGGCCTACCCAGATTTATAGGATTGTTGCCTTAGTAGGTACCATAAATATGCAATACAAGAATTTAAAACAGCCCAACTGTCTTGAGTAAAATTCTAGATCTTGAGGACAACAATACAATGTGAAATAAAGCAATAGGTCAGTAAAAACTCAGAAATAAAATCAGCAAGGAAATGCTGATATTTATTCCAAACCATAGGCTCAATGGACAAGAATCAGAATGCCAGGAATAGCAAAAAGCAGAAGCAGCAGGAGGAAGAGAGGTAACAGAAGGAGATACTTGATGTTGTCGGGAAGTCTACTAACATGTCAACTGGAACAACAAGCTGAGAGTTGTGAAAAGAAAATGGTAAACAAGAAGCAGCAGCTCAGTCATTAAGAAGCAACAGCCAGCTAATGGGAAAAGACATCCAGCTATCAGGAAGCCAACTGCTTGGAATAAAACTACTGCAAAGGAAAGATGACCACCTGGCACCACTGAAAAGAAAACAACAGCCAGTTGCACATACCAACAAGATTTCTAGAATTATTGAGTGGAAAAAGCAGCAAGAAAGGAAGCCTGAAGGCAAAGCTGTAGGAAGGTCTTGGCCACACTGCAGACACTATTTGAAACTAATTCAATTTTGAGTGCAGCCTCACCTAGTTGCAATGCAGTTTTCACAATGAAATAAACTGATTTCCAGGTGCTGAGAAATCTGTATTCCTACTGAGTAAAATGAGGTATCATCATAGGAAGAGATTACTTACCACCTCTGACTAGCTATTTACCCATTTCTGTTTTACAAATTGTGATAGTTTCACTGGGCTAGCCCTTGGCCAGCAGCCAACACAGCCGTTCACCCACTTCCCCCCCACCCCCAGGGGACAGGGGAGAGGACTGGGGGGGGCAAGGATAAGGAGGCTTGTAGGTTGAGATAAGAACAGCTTAATAATAGAGAGAAAACTTAAAATAATACTATTAATAATATTAAAATAGTAAAGATAAGAATAACAGCAACAAAATATGCAAGTGAATGACACCCAATGTTATAGCTCAACCCCCCTCCTGATGGAGCCCGGCCTGTTCCCAGATAACAATCCCGGAGGAGCGACAATCCCGAACCGAAACCGCAATCCCGGAAGAACGAGAGCCTGAGCAAAAGCCAGAGAAGCTAAAAGAGGAAGAGACCCTCACTAATATAGTGGACATGACGTGATGTGATATGGAACACCCCATTGGCATATCTAACTGTCAATTAAGTTTATTAATTTAAATATTCTTCTCCCCCCCTTAAATCTTGTGCTTGTGGACTAACAGAACACAAAGTCCTTCACTTCCAGTGACAAAAATGTAAACATTGGTAGGTTATCAATCTCTCTCTCACAGCAGGTCCCAGGCTGGAAACTAAAACACCTCTCTTTTAATTACTAAAAAGAAAACCAGCTCTATTTCAGCTAAAAACCAGGACACAAATGCTTAATTGAGTGATATTTCTGTTCATAAGGCAGGATTCCTTTCACACTACGGCATGGCTTTCCACTGGCCTCTGCGGGTGATGCAAGAGCCTGCAGTGAGATACATATGGGCTCCTGCAGTCACACTGGAACCTTTCCTATCTATGCAATGAAGAGAACCATCTTCCCCATCTTAAGATATGATCTAGACAGAGATATGGGTGGCAAAGAGCTAGTGAAATATTAGGTCTATATATCCTCTTTATTCACAGAGTGCAAGCTGTCTCATTAAAAAACTAGTGAATATAGGCTGAAAGGAATGTACAGCCACCTCTACAGAAAATATATGGCTGAATTCAATCTTGGTGTAAACATAAATACTTTAAGTATCGCATAATTTCTTTTCCTCCTTTTTATTTCACACTTCTTCAATAGCTACAAACTATCATCAAAGCCCATCACAGCCAAAGTAATTTCTGAAGCCAAGCTGTGCATTTTTAATGTCATTTTATCTTTTTCCATATGTCACTCCTTCTATTTCTGTTGCTCTTCTTCACCTGTAAGCCAATTATATATCTGGTAATTCACTCTCCAGTAAAGTCTGATTCATCTGTAACTGTGTAAGGACAGATTCCATGATAAAATCTTCAGGAGAGATGGTTTGGAGGAGGAAAACTTCACAGTTTCCCCTAAAGATATTTTTCCAAAACATTCCACTTCTAGGAAAAAGCTCTCTAAATCTTTTGAAATTAACATAATAAATAATAAAATCCCTAAGGCCAAAATTACATATAGAGAAGTGTGTTTCTGGACAGGTGTTTTTTCATGCAGTATTCCCCTTGCATTCCCCTTCCTCATGCACTTTATTCTTTTTTAAACACACTCTTGAGAGGGGTAATTTATATTTTACCATATCTCAGTAACTACAGAATCATTTCCCCAAATTTAACAAACATATTTCCACATTGGTGCTCTCACATTTTTTGCCTCTGTATCCAGTCTTTTGACTCAAAATCAATGTTTTCTCTACCATTTACTTTGCCTGTTTGAAACTCATGGGTATGCTTTAGCTTTTCCGTAAGAACTGTATTACTTTAGCTGCTAAATTATTAGTCCCCAAGACAGTTCATTAAACTTGTCCTACCATGTTTGATATCCTGTTATTTTTAATATATCTGGTAGTCCTTTAGCCCTTTTTTGTTACAAGTGGTACTACTTTTGTTCAAGTAAATTTGAATTAATTTTTAGCAGCTGATTTCATAGGACAAGATAAAATTATGAAATTAAATTCTAAGACATTTCATCTGCTGCAGTCTGTACAGCCACTGCTTTTCTGTTGTACTTTCAATATAAAAGAACAATTAAAAACATGACTGGTAAAAAATAACTTTTATAAGAATAATGATACTTCCTCTCAAACTGTTTTTGTATGTTGCAATAGACAATTCCCCCTACTATTCTATTATGCTTCTAGAAGCAGAAGTTAAATGTAAGAAAGTCTTGTGACTGTCCTTTTTTTTTTACCCCCTTTCCTCTCTACTTGCGACTCATGAATCAGTACAGCTAGATGTGTTTTCTCCCATTTTTAACTAAGTGACAGAGGCTGCTGCACCCTCTGGCTACAGAGTCACTTCTGCTCCATTATTCTGGGATCCCAGTGCCACGTGCAGGCAATGTCTGGTGTGCACGATCCTACAGCAGGCTGCAAGAAATGCAGGTCCTGAGGCAAAGGAAGAGAGAGAGATCAAAGTGAGTTCATGCTCAGTCCATATCTTAAGTTGCCCCTGGGGTCCTCAACAATAGGTCATGATACATATATTTGGTTAAGTGGTCTCCCCAAAACTAGCCATAAATTCTCCAGAGCAGCAACTCCCTCAGGCTCTGCTATTGCAAGTGTTTTCTCACTTGCTCCCTCACCCTCCCCTGAAATTATTTCTCTGTGACCTTACCTTCTTTCTAATTCGTGTGTGCACATATAACAAATAAATTTTGCAGGGAATCTAAATCTTTGCTATTTTAAATTCATGATAAATTAACTTCTCTTATTTTATTAATGAACTCATTTCTTGTTAAGGTTAAAGTTACTCAAAAAGGAAAAAGGTAGAACTTTTTCAAGGTAAGAAGGTCTCCTACAAGTCAGTAAAGAAGCATATTTTGGTGCCTACAAGAATCCACAAACTGTAGCAATGAATAACAGATGCTGCGTGATTAGGAAAGTTGGGGCCTGGCATTCATTTTTGGGTTTTGTGTTTGCCTTTTATTTCTAAGCCCTATAAGTCTGATCAGACTATTTAGAGGAGGAAAACAAGATAAAACCCTCAACCATTCCTCTATAATAATCCTCAGAGAAAATATTTTTCACAGCTTCTAAAGATGGCATTCCCACCTTCACATCTGGTGATAGTGTTTATTTTCTGAGGACCAGGAAAACAATTATTTGCATTTGAATACGAAATACCTTTTATGATCGTAAGCATCTTGTAATGGGAAGGTCAGAATTTTAGGGGTCTAATTCAGGAAGTACAAAAAGGCAGGGCAGACTGTATGTCCCAGTGCAACTTTTCCCATGTTGGAGCAGCACAGTTGTGCAGGTTTGGCTCACACTTTACATATCTGAATTATCCCCTATACAGGCTCATCATTATGTTGAGCTACATGTGGCTTTCTATAGGCAGTATATTGCAAGGTGAGAGGAAGCAGGGGTAAATAAAGATAATCTACCCATACTACTTGCAGAGAAGTTTTTGAATACTGCATGCAACTAGGTACAACTGCTGGATTATACATGCCTCCTGTTCTCCCTGCCCTCCTCTGTGACTACATTTTACCTGCTGATTTCAGATTACACTCACTCTCCTTTCACTAACATTATGTTCTCATTTCTAAGTTCTTTTAGAAAATAGGTCTTTAGCTCACTCAGCTATGTGGCATGCACATTTCTAAAACAAAAAATAAGGTCAACCAAGGTCATCATTACTAATGGAGCCTATTCTAAAATTATGTAGCCCAGATGTGTCCTTTTTTTTTTTTTTCTTTTTTAATCAAATGTAGGACAAGAGTAAAGAGTACTTGAATTGACACATTAATATAGGAGGGAGACTATGTGAAGATGTAATCAGAGTTATAATCAAAGCCCGCTGCATAAGAGCAGACTGCTGCAGCTATGTTCAGAGTGGAGTTTTGGTAAGGAAGCAAGTTACTGGGCCCTGAAATCCCCATTTTCAACTAGAATTAGAGTAAGATTTGAAGCAATTCATACTTATAATTGTCAATGAGTCTTTATTTGCATCTACCTAGAGCAGGAAATCACTAATTGTGCTAAGATATTTGAAGGAAACTTCATTATTTCATCAGTGTTGTAGTCAATAAAGGATATAAGAAATAAATTGCTGAGGAATGTGAGCCCATTCCTATAGAAAATCAAGCACATAAAATTGCAATACCTTTTTTTCCACAGCAATCAGTAATTTTTGAGGAGCCAAGACACCAAAACCCAGCATTTTTGTTGGTTTCCATGAAATTACCACTGTAGACTTCACTTGAACTATTTTATAAGCAGATTGCCTTCCCACATTTGCTATCCATGAAAATAAACAACTGAAATTCCCCTTCCTCCTGTTCTTGTTCATGTGATACTCGCACACAGTTTTCCTTGTAGCCTTCTGTTGTGATCCCTTGGGTTTTGTGCAGTCATTGCAACTAATTCAGTGCCTCTCTTTCATCTTATATTTTAGGATGAGCCAAGAAAAGGGCATGGAAATATCCACTGACGCAAGGTTGTATAGACCTATTGGCAAAACCAAAAGGAAAAGTTACTACTTAAGGCTCTTTTGAGGGCTTAAAAAAGCAGCCAAGAAGGGACAGCCTTTGTGTATCACACATTGCTAGAGTAATGGCAGCATTTTCCTTTCAAGTACTGTCTGTTACTAGATCAAAGTCCAATTACATGGTCATTAAACAAATTTCATTGTCCCTAGATGGGAAGTTCCAAATCTGAATGGAACAGTAGTGGTTTATCAGTTTTTTCTGATGTAACATTTTTATTTTTCTTCCATATAGCAATTAAAGAGATTCAGTAGGGATTACTGAAAATGTTACTAGTTTATGTAAAAACATTACATGTGAAAATATGAAGTGTTGGCAGTTCAAGTGATAAGTGGAACAAGTCAGCATTTTAAGTTTTCCACATATAAATCAGTTCATCACTTATATCTAATTAAAGCGTTATAGCTGAAAAAACCTATAATTCATATCCTATCCTTTTCTCATGGTAAGGCTGGCATAGGCTAGGAATGTATAATCTCTGCTTGAACCACTTCTTCTGGGAGTTACATGCATGCTGTAAAGCAAGAATAAAACTTCATGTCATATTTTGAAAATGGCATTTATGGTCTATTTATGGCTTCACAACTCAAGGTCATTTACAGGGATCATTACCTCTACTTATTCTGCCCATTCTTTCAATAGTTCGACACAGTCTACTAATAAGGTTTCTTAAAGTATTAAAGCACAATTTGCTTTCATTTAAAATAGATGTCCACTTAGATACATTGATTAATTTCAAACTAAAAAAAAAGCATACGTATTTTAGTTGGGCTTATGTTATAAAACTCAGGTGTATATAACTAAGTAAGGATTTTAAGCTTTTTTTGTAAAGAGATTCTTGTATTCCTGGAATAATTATTAAATTCTGTAAGAAAAATGGTTCTTCAAACATTATATCTTTATGCAAAACAAATACCCCTTCTAATTTAAGCTCAAATATCATTTTAATTTTTTTGTTGAAAAGAGAATTTTTATGAAATAATGAATTAGGAAAAGATATGATACTTGTGAACAAGATGTTAAATCCTACTACATGCAGGAAGACGAGTCTAAATCTCTTGGACATTTTTCAGCCAGCAATATGTCAAGCACTTACTTTGTTATGAGCCTTATTTGATCTGAATAGCAGGAAAATTCTTACTGATTTAGCTTAATTTACTTTGCATAGCCAGTGACAAATTTAAAGAATGGATTTATTAGGGATTTTCTTTCTCTAGGGACAAATTTCCGCTCTCTTTCCAGTAAGATGTGCAGAACTGCATACTACAAGTATTAACCTCTCAGCATCTACAGTAATGTTACATTTTCCTACTCCTCTCCTAATAAAACTAATTCAGTCATTGAGCATTTTAATTATTACTTCTTAGTACTAATGACTCTTTATGCAACTAGAGCTAATAGCACTGAATTATCGGTATGAATATACCCATATAACTCCAACAGTGAAGCTATCTGACATCAGGGACTGTTCAGTGCTGTGAATTTTATTATTTAATCTGCATAGGTCTGCAAAAAACCTTATTTGTCTTCAAATGACCAACAGAAAAAAATTATGGACAAGATTCATTAAATATATACATCTTTATTAGTAAGTACTAGTAAGTAAGATATATAAAGGGAAAATATTTGTATTTGAATATAAATACAGGCACTGGCTACACTTTGGTTACCATCTTTCCTGCAAAGTCACACAGGTTAATGTCATCCCACCTTCTGATACATTTGCCACATGAGCTTAGAAAACCTTAGTTATGTTTAGGGTGGTTCCTTGCCACACTTGTCAAAGGTACCTCACACCCTATTGATGCCGATATTTGTCCCAGTCATGTTCTCAAAGGACTTCAAAGCACTGAATACCATCCATTTCAAACTAAAATACTTGTCTTTTTCAGAAATCCCTTTAATGTTTACCTGACTACATTCATCCCAGGATCCCAGTGCTTTATAAACACTACTGAACAGTGCTTTGTAAGGCATGGAGGTATGGACAAATGAACCAAATCTATGAATTCAAGTTCTCTTATGGAAGACTAAGAAGGGCTTTCTTCAGCTTTATCCAGAAGACCAGCATTTTGGTGACTGTTATAGTTAATTTTTATAATTACAATAGCTAAAAATAAATGATCACTCCTTCATTCCTTCTGCACTGCCAGTTAGTAAAACGAGTCTCTTGTCTCTTGCTTGTATTTGTCTTTGAGCAGGTTTAGCAAGCAGAATCCAGAGCTATGTTTGGCACCTCATGGGAAGAGGACCATTTCCAAGTCTGCTGTGCTTGAGAACTGTGGGCAGAAGGTTGGGTGCCTGAACAGGCTGAGGAGAAGAAACTCTTGCTAAGTCTCCAGTCTTCAACAGGAACATGGGATTTTGTATTATTGGTGAGAAATCAAGCAGCAGGAAGCTAAACATTTAACCAAATAGCTAAAATGTATTCCAGCCTTCTGTCTTCCTAAACTTATGGGAACATGTTCTTCATCCTATCACAAACTAGATTAACTTTAAAAGTCAGTATTTTTGCCTTATTTACTTCACCACAGCTGTGCTCCAGCTACATTAGTGCTCAGAGCACAGCCAGCCAGCCAGCTGTGCAATTGCTGTGTCAGCAACACAGAATCTTCTAAACCCAACATGCTAAAATAACTGTTTAAAGATGTTTCAAACTATTCAGCAGTGATTAGAATATGGAACGGGAGTGGCTGTTTACTGGTTAGTGATGGACGAGAGTTATAATTTCCTACGCATGAAAATATATTAATTTTTTAGGACTCGCATTGTTGTATTCCTGCATCCTAATTTACAGCACACACCACTGCATGAAAAAAAATAACATGACTGGGCTGAATTCCATAGGCCTTTGTCAGGCAAAAGCCATCACTCAATTAAGGAGCGCAATATCTGGCACACAGACCTTGAGCATTTGTCTCATATAGAACGAAGTAAGGTTTTCTAAAAAAAGAAAGTTTGAAACCGATTTTATCGCATTTTCCCATCTTGTAAACAAGTGGAAGTATGAATGTTTATATCCTTTCTATAATTCCCACTTCTAATGCACCTGTAAATATTGTGAAGAGATGAGTAAAAGTTTAAGACTTTTTGGACTCCTCTTTACCATCTGTCTTCAATGATATCTTGGGGAAATGCATGATACAAGTTCCCTTGCAAAAAAAGATACATATTTTTTTTTAGTCAACTGATTGAAAACTCTCTTGCTGTAAGCATTTAGGAACTGTGAACATGAAGGAGTAAAAGAGACTCCATGAAATCCTCTAGATTAACCTACCTCTCAGAGGTCCATAGCAGCATAAATACCACTTACACTGAGCTAGAATGACTCCATAGTCTGTGACTTTTCAGTTAAGTTATATCCAGTGAACAAACACCACTCACTAAAAATAATCTTCTTCTGAAAATAATTGGAGTATTTTCTTTAATTCAGTAGGCATTAAATATTGCCTATTAAGCACAGTATTGCAAAAGTGGGCCATTACAGTAAATAGCCAATATCACTTACCTTTACAGCACCAGCAGTGCCACTCCATGATTCCTGAGTGTCATTAAGCGTAAGGTCAGCTCCTGATTTTGATATCATTAAAGCTGTTACTACAACTCTTCCTAAGGGACAAACTCCTGCTATTTGTAAAGACACACAGAAAATTTTAGCTGGTTTTTCTACAAAAGAATGGCAGAAGGACTGGGCTATCTTTAAGAAGAGTAAAGAAGCTTCCCAGAAAAATCTCTGATGGGAAAGCAGGTAAAACAAACATAACAGATGAGCTTAAGCATAGCCCAGTTTCAGTGTTCATATGGCCTTTAAATCAAAGCTGATTTGCTGGGTCAAAGCCGATTCAACACCAGGAAAGTGCTAACTTTTCTTCCTCATCTAACAAAATGAACAAGCCCTGAGTTATCAGGAAAGGTTGAGGCAATTTCCCTATACATTTGTACTGAAGCAAAATGAAGTCTGCAACAAATCACAGCTCCTGCAGGAGCAAGTTTCATAGTTGCGAGCGGCGGAGGAATCACGAAGCCGACCCAATATGAGTGATAGATCGTGAATCGATTTATTAGCCCGGATAATACTCATTTATGCAGTTAGTTGTGCCGATTAGGCATTAGGTGATTGGTGATTAATTACATCATACTATTAGGCATAAAAATGATTGGTTATAATACTAAAGGTTACGTTTACAGACTTGCATTGTTCTCTTGCTCGCGATTCTCACAGAGTCAGTAAAACTATATCAGCGCATCCTGCTTGCCAAGCGCTACTCCTTCTACAAAGTTGTTTCATTTCTTATCCTGCAAGGCCAGCCTGTTCTTGCTAAATTGCACGTAGCAGCTAAACTGCATGTATTGGAAAATTCCACTCAACTTATGTCAACTAGGGCCTACTAAAACAGGCTCTGGTCGTACAATTGCTCAGTCGAACCATGGCCCTTATCCCTGAACCATTCTTCAACACATAGTCTGGCACCATTTGTTAAATCAGACCAATATACATACCCAGAACTTTATCCTCGTGGTAGCTAGCTTTGTCACTTGGAGCATTTCCAGCCTTTCACTATCAAATTTGATCTGCCCTCCAAGAGCCTCTCTGAGCAATCCACAAAGTATTGTGCACAGCAGTCACTTCTGATGAAATCATTGCTACCTAGTTTCTGATGATGTATATGTATTCTTAAATTTCATTCTTAAGTTTTCCAATGAATCTGTGAATTCGGTTTGTTGGTGATGGCCATAACCAAAATGTTGGATTATACACATGGATGAAGAGAATATAAAAATCCAAATATTTTGATCAAAGTTTGGAAACACTGCTGTAGCTTTTCCAGAAAAAAATTGTATGCCTTTTTCTTTAGCTGTCCTTTGTAGGCCAGTCTCTCCTCCTGGGGCAAGTACCTATTTTCATACAAAAATTCTGTTCAGTCAAAAGCCACTTTTGCACTGAGAGTGCTCAAGTGTAATTTTCCATCAATCTTAATACAAGAAAAACAGTTGAGGCTGAAATTTAAAGTCCTGTTAGTATGTACATTTTGTAGTTTGTTCTTTTTTATTCTACTCTAAACCTCTTCTACTTGAAAGGATGCATCTCAAGGATATAGCTGATGCAGGGGAGCATGAAGTAAGAATCATTTGCATTCAAGGCTAAAACAGTCCTTACCTCGTTAAAGATTTGCTATTTCAGCTGTTATGGTCTATCAGGGAAGGAAATCTTGCACTCAAAGTGGGGTACAGTACTTCAGCACAAAAACGAGAATTGTTCGGTTGAGTCTTATCCCTGCATTTCCCAAGTTTAATAAGACCCTTAATGTTGGTTTAGCATATTTTTCCTCTGGATTCCTTTTTTGGTGCTTAAAAATAAAGAATATAAATAAACATTTGTAACAGATATTTTCTTTAAAATTAAATCTTCTGGTGAGAATACAAGGCAAATTTCTGAAGCTTGGTACAGAAAAGCTCTGGTTTTCCCTTGAGGTCAACAGTTTCACAGGAGCAATCATTTTGCCAAAGGTGAGGTCTCCTCACAAAGAGGACCATTTTTCAGAATGGCCTCCACTCATCTACATGCCCCAAAACCAAGTTCATACCACTAACATCATTGCATCAGGACCATAACCAAACAGGCTCCCGAGTTAAACACTACCGAAGCAGTTCTTGTACTGTAACACCACAATGTTATCCTTCCCATCAACCTCACAGACAGTAGCACTGGTGTCATAAAAGATGTCTTTATCAACTATTAAAAAAAAAAAAAAGAATATTTGTTACCCAAGCCACTGAAGCACCAAGTATGCTGTAAGTATTCTGTATGTATCACAGACAAAAGATTGCTTCAGACAAGTCCTAGCTTCCCTTCTATGTTAGTTTTTTTCCAAAATGACTGAAAAAAATAATTTATCTCCTGGTTAGAGCATACATCTTTACTGAGGGTCTCCAAGCCCCTGTGCACTGGCTGTAAAACTGACAGCTCCAGCCACACACCGAGGCACAGCAGAGCTCAGGGGCTTGCTGTCACCACACATTTTAGACTCTCAGACTCAAATTAGGAAGGACTTCAGTTTTAGTAATTAACTGGCCTTGATCAGTGATCCAGGAATATAAATACATGCATTAGTCAATTAGAGTTCATGTAGTCAAGCACTTACCCTTAGCTGTACCTAAATTAAAATATATCTGAATCAAGCATGCAAGGTAAAGTAGCTTCTATACAGTTAGTAGTCTTATTTTTAAAAAACACTTAATCACACCATGTAAAGATCAGCTGCATAATTTAATATGTCAAATACCACCTTCAACATGCAAAAGTGCACCAAGGCAATCATCAGAGACCCCTTGAGTGCTTCATTTCAACTCAGTACAAGTGAGAAGAAGGATACCAACAGCAAAGACCACAGTATGTGTTTCACCTAAAGCTCACCAGCAAAGCACATTTCCTCTAAGACTCTGATGTTTTGCTAATCCATACAACACACATCAAGGCAGTATGACTGTAGGAGATAAAGGAAAGGATGCATACAGTTAATCCTTATAATCATAAAGGATATAAAGAACATTTCTCTTAGTTTGCTCTCAGACTTCTGGAGTGCTTAATGGCTCCTGTCTGGCAGACATTCTATCTTTGAAATTACCGTGACAGATCTGACATTCACATATAAAAGGATGATATTCTACCAAGGCAACTCTATCAGTATAAATAGCTGTAATGGAAGAAAAAAACCTTCATAGTAACTTCAGGAGTGGATTATTTGGCTGTCTAAAATCGCTGTATTCAATCTTTGTACATCACCTTACTTCTATTTTCTAGGATAATGTAGCAATGAAAGGAAGTATTACCATACAGAAAAAAGTCTCAGTTCAAGACGTGTAAGGAAGCTCTTCATTTTGTGGCGTAAGTATGTTGCAAAGCCATAGCATGTGAAAGGCAGGCAAGTTGTTTTGTGCTGCTGCCTGGCTGAAATCGCATCAGGTAACAGTGAGTGCACATGCCTGGGGCTAATGATTGTAGTGCCCTTAGAGGCCCTGTACATCTCTGTCTTCCTAGCATTGCTTTTCCATAACAGGCATCTGTTTTTAAAGGGATACTTAGATGGCATGTAAAGCTATCAGTCTTAATACTAAGTGTTAGCATTTGGAGAAAGCAAAAATATCCAAACTCTAAGCTGAACAGAAAGAAACTTTAAAAGAGAAGATTTAAAAAGGAAAAAAAAAAAAAAAAAAGGAAAAAAAGTATTAATTTTGTGCAGGTGTCTTTCACTTGTTCTGACACACAGATGTGTGTCATAAATAGCTTACCTCTGTAAAAATCAACTAACTCATTTATTCACATAGGAAATACACTTTTTGAAGAGTTTATTATTGGCTGGAGTTGAACAATGAAATCCAGCAGGCAAGTCACTCCATTCATAAGTCACAATTAATAGCTCTGTTAAATTATGTCAAAGTGGCATAATAATAATTCACGAAATATTTCAGAGCCTTTACATCAATTCTAAGCTAGCCACAAGCAATGAAACCAGCAAACCAATAATATATCCATTTTTATGGTGACAAACATAATTCTACAAACATACACATGAACAGCTTTGCCAATGCCTATGGAATGTGACCAGCTGCTTAATAGTTTTTAAATAATTCATGTAGCCTCTCTGAGACAAATCACCCTCTTAATGTTATGTGTTTTGATTAGCATAGGAGTCATGCACACACACACACACACAGACATACAGAGTAGGCAAAAACTGTGAGGAAAAAAAATAATAATAATCAGATTTTCCTGCTTAAATAAGGACATTGTGTTTTCCTGAACTAAACTTTTACCTTTAGTTTGTCATAGATGACAATATTTATTCTGTCTTTCCTATTCTGGATAGGTGATAAACCGTTACCAAGCAGTGAATAGTAAATACAAAATGTGTTATTTTCTGAAAGTATACAAACAGACTTCAATATTGACACCAAAAGTGCTTATTTTGCTCATATAATTCCCATTATTTTAATCTGATTTTGCTTTTGCATTTTGTTGTGAGAAACTTCCCAGTAAATTTCATGGCCGTAACACTTGGAGAGCAATTGCTCATGTGTATGGAAAGTCTGGTAGGAGCTCCATTATAACCATGCTAGAAATGGTTATAAATCTAAAAGCTATTTGGTCAAAACACAAACAAAACAAGAGTGTCTTCTCTCTATACAGGACACATTACTCTTGTAAAGGTAGCAGCAAGTAACAGAGATAACTTGTCAAAAAGGTAGACGCATGCTTACACTTTAGAAGGGGATCTGACTGTATAAAACTAGGATACTGAATAGATAGCAACCACAGAAACAGAAGTGATGCTTATTGTATATTTTATTTTGGCTAAAAAAAAAAGGGGGCAAAAAAATTTGAAGTATTAACTGTATAAATATACTTGTGGTACATTTAAAAAACAGTATAACTCATGTTTCAACTGAAATAGAAAAATTTATTTTGCTGAAACATCAAATGATCTCATTTATTTTACAAGTTTACTTGCAAATACTTTGACTCTAGAAAGCAAACTTTCATATAATTGCATGAAACCTTGGCTACATAAATGGTAAAATATTGTATATACTAGTGTAATAAGTCATAACATTGTCATATTGTTCTTAATTGTAGTTAAAGACTACTTAAGAATCATCTGTTTTCAAAAACAGACAGTCTGACAAATACATAATTTGTAAAAAGTAAAACAGAAGTAAAACCAGAATTTTGTTAGAGTAAATGGAGATCATCTGTAAATGTGGGATAAATTCACACTTGAAGTTTTTAATTTTTTTTTCTAAGTAAATGTAATTGAGAAAGATAAAGAATAAATAAAAATGATGGATAACCAAAATGGATTATTTCTGGTTAGATTTCAAGAGTTTGTCTTAAAGTTAATATTTTTCCTCTCATTTTGTGCAAAGTTCTCTTCCAAGTAAAACTGAATTATATTTGCCTGCTCCATGTTGTGGCCACTGCAGAGAGGAAAAAAAGAAACCTCTTAACTCTGATAAATAGATCAAATAGAAACCTAAGAAAAAGATGGTATAGGAATTGAGTTAACATTCAAAAGATGTTCCAAGAGCTTTCTACTCCAGAGGTAAAAGCAATTACACCTTCAATGAATGAGCATCACTCAATATACATTTTTATGACCTGTACTCTACTCTCCGCATTGACTTCAGATAAAATTCACAAGGCACAAATTTGTTCTCATCTGAAATAGTCTGTTACACAACACTGATCACCCCCTTCACATCTCACAGATTTATGGAAGATGAAATCATCAGTGTGTATGTGTGAGATACTTAGAAACTGTAAAGGTAAATGACGATCAAATGAAAGACATGGAAAAACACAGTGTCAAATAGGACTCCTCTGATCTAAAACACCTCCCATAAGTTTATATGTAAAATTTCTAGTGCTGTAATTCTCTGATTACAGTGTTGTGAATCCATGAAGCTTGTATGGTCAAGTAATATTGCACCTAATCTGAAAAATTTTAAGTGAAGAACACCAAAAGCTAGTGCTGTAATTCTCTGATTACAGTGTTGTTAATGCATGAAGCTCGTATGGTCAAGTAATATTGCGCCTAATCTAAAAAATTTTAAGTGAAGAACACCAAAAACCATCAGAAGTTTCTGGAAATCTGCAGAGAACACAGCAGTAGGTCAGTACTACCTTGCTTTTCGATCCTGTGTGCTGAAGATTTTGTTTTCTAGCACCAATAGCTTGAAACAGCAAGTATCCATCTAATTAGGATTTGTTTAACATTTCAAACTTACATTAAAATGATTATAAGTAATATTAATAGTAAAACAAACAAACAAAAACCATAAAACACACACAACAAAATACACACAAACACACAAATTAATTAGAAAAGTGTCCAAACACTGCTGGAGACCTTCCAGAGCTGAGGAATCTACTGCACTCCAACAAGCCATTGCAATGGATAGTCACTTTTTAACAAGAATCTTCACTTATTTCAAGTTTGAACATTTCTTCTTTCACAAGTCAAATACTGCACATTTCTTATCAAAGTTTGTTCTCATTGTTATAAATAGACTTTTCAGCCCTTAAATTTCTCTTTGATAAGTTAAATAGACTGAGATTCTTCAGAAACTTATTAAAGACTTTTTTTTCTAGTCATTCTCTCACTCTTCATTTCTTCTCTGAGCCTTTTCCAATATTTTTTTTCCTTTTTTTCTTTTTTTTCTTTCTTTTAAATTATGGACTTCAGAACTGAATGTAGAATTCTTTCAGTTCTTTCATCACCACCAAATACAAAAGGAATACATATATTAGCAAGAACATATAGTGCCAGCATCAAACATCATAGTCTTGACATTCTTTCTCAAGTTCATGTATAGATTGTCAGTGGAAAATGTACAATGAAAAACAATTTTACATTCTTCTTATGATATTTATTTTGCAAAACATCTCCCTAGTTCTGTTCTATCAGCACAACCTTCCCATTCTGCTGTATTCCCCAATGTGCTTTCCAACCCTTCAAGTTGTCACTGACAGCCCGCAGAGCATATTTATAAAAAAACCCACATGCTATTTTTTCCCCTCTTTCATTCTTTCTCCCTACTTTCCAGGAAAAGTTAATCTTCAGGAAGTAGTTTAATCATAGAATCATGGAATGGTTTGGATTGGAAGGGACCTTAAAGATCATCTAGTTCCAATCCCCCTGCCATCAGCAGGGACACCTTCCACTAGATCAGGTTGCTCAAAGCCTCATCCAACCTGGCCTTAAACATTTCCAGGGAGGGGGAATCTACAACCTCCTTGGGCAACCTGTTCCAGTGTCTGACCACCCTCACAGTGAAGAACTTCTTCCTAATATCTAATCTAAACCTACCCTCTTCCAGTTTAAACCCATTTCCCCTTGTCTTGTCATTAGTTGCCCTTATGAAAAGTCCCTCCCCAGCTTTCTTGTAGGCCCCCTTCAGGTACTGGAAGGCCGCTATAAGATCTCCCCGGAGACTTCTCTTTTTCAGGCTGAACAGCCCCAACTCTTTCAGCCTGTCTTCACAGGAGAGGTGCTCCAGCCCTCGGATCATCCTGGTGGCCCTTCTCTGGACTTGTTCCAACTGGTCCATGTCTTTCTTATGTTGGGAGCTCCAGAACTGGACGCAGTACTCCAGGTGGGGCCTTACAGTTTAGTGGAGTTCAAATGAAAAGACTAATGAAAAAGCAATCTTAAACATTTATCTCTCTTAATTATTGTATAGCAATGGCTTGCTATCCCTGATTTGAATCAAGTGAACCCAAGTAGAATGCTTTGTGGATTGACCCACTTGAATAAGGAGCTATGAAAATTGGTGAGGCAAATGGTAGAGGTGACACTGTAAGTGGATAGTGAGAGGTAGACCACCAAGAGCAACTTAGCTAGGCTCAGGCTGCCAGCAAGGAAGAAGATACCTCAGCAGCACCTTGCTCATTTTACCTGGTCAGATGCAGCCTAGGTGTTCCCCAGTAAGGAGGACACATATGCCTACACAATGTTTGGTGCAGGAGAGTCCAAGTCACCAGCAGCATGAGTTTGCAGGTGAAGTATGCAAGTGTGAGGACAGCCAGCAAACAACCACCTGAGGTATCTGCTGAAGCAGACACAAAGCCTGGCTGTGTAGTCACCCGGTTAAACTGTGTCTTCCAAATTCACCAAAGAACACTCACATGTTTTAATGAGAACAGCACAACCAATTCCCAGTGGCCAGTGCTTCTGATGCTGGGGCTCCATGAGATCGGACAGGCACACACAGACTAAGCTAGTCATTGCGAGCAGTAGCAACTATGCTCTGGCCAAGTGTACTCTTCAACAGCTAGCTTGGAACAATGGAGCAGTTATGGTTATCCTGCAGGGAAGATCATGGTTTTTGAGGAATAATATGATCCAAATAAGCAGACACTAATACTCTTACTCTTCTCTTATTAACTATATCTTACTAGAAATAAACCCTGGGTAATTTTTGAGAGACAGCTTTTTTCCCACATGCCTTCTCTATTGATAATAAACACAATAGGAAGACAAGCTGCGCTATTTCCAGTATTACTCCACCTCAGTGCCCTATACAAGTATTAAAATGGCTTTAATATTCTTTTCCAGATGTAGACTGCAGTTTCTGAGGATGTTTTAATTACCTTTAATTACATTTTTAAAAATAAAAAAATAAAATCTCTCTAAGAGAGAAAACGTCACTTGGCTTAAGTACTCAGTGTGTTGGTTTTAGAGGGGTTTTTTAAAAGCTAGATTTTTTCCTTTCCTTTTCCTTTATTATCTTTCTAATTTTAGCATTTTCACATGAATATTAAGTTAATATAAAGAAATTCACATATCTGTTTATATAACATCTTTGAATTTCATTTGTTGGCACTTTAACCCTTAATGGGTGTTTCCAAGCAAAGATAAGTAAGGATCAAATTCCTTATACACATAGGAGACAACATCCTGTAGCCACTCCCTGAAAAATGAGCAAAAAATCTCAAAAACCTCCTGCAGGCAGTATCTTCCCGTATATGAAAGTCACTATGTGAAACAAAAGCTATATGGAAGAGAAAAATAAATTTGACATCAGTTCCGGGAATTAAACACCAATAAATATCAGAGGTGTTCGCACAAAAAAATGAAGCACACACTTCCACAACGTAAGCGTTCTGAGTGTTTTGACTCAGTTTCCCCACCTATTGATGTGTATACCCAATATTAAAGACCTCTGGTCCCATGGGTCTCTCCCACTTTCCAGAAGCTCCCTGCACACCATCCATGGCCGGTGAAGCTACAGACCCCAGCATGACCCTGTACATGCCCCCTTAACTCCTGGGGAGACATGCTGTCATAGAGAGGTGCCTGTTACATTGCCTCATGCCTGGCTGTATCACTGCTCCTATGCACTGTCCTCTTCACTTGCTCTAGATGAGCCTTCATTGTCCTCTGCCTTTAACACAGCCCTGGAAAGGGGTTTTCATGCTCTCAAACGATTGAACAATCATTGTTTTACTAGTGTTATGATCTCCATGCCAGCTCCTTTAAATTTTATTGCAATTTACTATGAATTTAATTCTGGCAGAGGCCCCATAGCCCTTTCTCCCTTCTCTCTCCGTCTCTGGGGCATCTGAACTCCCATACCCAGCAGCTCATGGCTTGGTTGTGGGGAAGCCTTGCTCACTCTGCATCAAAATCATCTGTTGCTTATTCAGTCAGTAAGGATAACATCAGCTCATTACCTTCATAAACAGAGATTAAAAAACAGTATTACCAAGACCAGCCAAGGTGTTGCACAGGCACAGCAGCTACTGGTCCGACTCAGGATGGCCCTTCCGTTGCTTTATCAATAGATGGCAGCAAGAAGCTCCTTCTCTCCTGAGCGTGGGAGAAGGAAGATGCAGCCTGGTAGGAACACAAGACAAGCTTTCCAAGACAGTTTAGATACTATATGTTACCAGCCACATGCTTTGACTTGTTCAGGAGCAGCTCGCTGTATGCTGCAGCAAGTTAGAAGTACAGAGATGACCCAACATGTTTGCAGTGCATTGAGAACATGCTAACAGGAATTAAAATATATTTTCCACTTATGTTTATTTGTATCTTAACTGATGTGGGTATAAATCCTAAAATGAAGCATAACATTCAGAGAAAGTAGTAACTAAACCAGGTCAGGATGTCATCTGCACCAAAAGAAAGGCTGCAGAGGTTGTAACTCAAGGACAGTGAGATTTTGATAATAGCCCACTACCAAATTTGACCAGTTTGTGTGTTTAGAAGCAAGATGCAATTTACATTACATGAAAATTTGGATGTGTATTAAAAATAATTTTTTTCCGTAGCAAAGATGAATCCTTCAGGACTCTCAAAGCTCCTGCATCCCTCCTTCTTGTACTCAATTTGACTCTGTCTTCTGGACCAAGCTTCCAACTCACTGTTTTGTCAGTTCCTCAACTCAGAATAAT
>NW_010297790.1:7863-11489 GCF_000700745.2 Antrostomus carolinensis | reverse complement strand
CTACACACACACTCCCCTTGTGTACCATTCCTTTTTTCTTTCTATTTTTCCCTTTCTTCATTTCACATGCCCTTAGAGTGAAAAATCTTCACATCAAAGCATTTATTTCCAGTCCTACATGTTGCAAATTCACTGAGTTGGACAGTTTATCAAAACTGGGTAACCAAACTGGTGACCTCTGAAGGATGTGTGAAATGGGAATGAATATGCCCAAGCCCTGCTACTGCCACATAAAAAGAGGCACTGTGTTAGAATTCCTTGGGACGCAAATTTTACTATTATATTTAGATAGATCTGCCTTTACATAAAAATATTTAAGCTATAAAACTATTTAAGCAGACCATCAATATTTTTTTCACACAAAGGATGTTTCAACATAATTTCCTGAGCAGATATATCCAGTAAAAGACAAAACTACACTTTCTTTGAAGCATTCAGACAAAATGTCTAAGAATCTAGAATTTTATTGTTCAATTTTAATATTAAAAGGGTTCAGAACATTGACCCCAAGATTTTTCATTTCCTGCATCATGCTATGTACTTTGAAAAAGTAATTTTGAAAAAAGTTAATATTTTGCTATAATTTTCACTAGCAGACCTATTGCTTTTGCTTAAGGTCTGCCAATTCTGGAGCAATTAGCAGTTTTTTACACAGATTCTGACTAAGAGTTCAACTGCAAAGTCTACAGCATCACTTCTGAATGCCTAAAATCAGCCCTAGGTTCAGCAACAATAAGGATAGTTCCATGAACATCTGTGCATCTGGGTACCCAATAAAGTTCTCTCAGTTTCCTACGTATATAAACAGAAAGGGCAACGAGTGCCAATGGCAGTTAAAAATACATTAAGTTCTTATCAAGAGTGTCATGCTATCTGTGTTAAGTGGTATGATAAATTGAGCTGGAGACAGATGGCTAGATTTGTGGAGGGATCTAACATTTTGTGGTGAAGTTTGGGGAATACATGCACTGGACAGGCTAAGAGTGCCTCAGCATATCACACAGCTCTCACAGCAGGTTTAAGAACTTTTTTCTTTCTTTTTTTTTTAACCTGTCCCCTCCCATTAGAAAGTTCTGTTGCTGGGAATACAGAAAGGCAAACTATCTTCGGGAAAAACCTAGTTTCACTACAGACTGTGGCCTTTTTCATCCACTGGCTTCATGGGCTCTTCTAACTTCACCGACCACAATCTCTCTCTCAGAAGTCCTTTGGGGATTTTAAGCAAAATCATGTAGTTACATTGCCTGGTCTTTAAATTTAAGCTAGATGATCAGGCTTGTTTTACTTGTAGCTTTTTGATTACAATCTTTTACCTAAAAGACAAATATTCAGACTTACCACAGAAATCTTTCCTTGTTTTTACTATCGGCAGAACCACATTCAACAAATATTTTTGCAGGCACTTCAGAGGATGTTTAGCAAAACTTCAGGTTGGGGAGCACTTTCTGCCAATTTAAAAACAGGCAATGCAGAGTCATGAGCTTAGGTGGAAAGCATTTCCCTGGAAGGGTGAAAACCAACATTTTTCCTGCAAAGTCTTGATAAGAGAGAGATAGCCCAGGGCTCCAAGCAGAGGTAAAAAACCTGATGCTTGTTAATTTATTTTCCTTTTCTAAGCAGGAGAGATCACTGCAGAAAGGTATGGCTGAGGAAATATGGATTTTTGAAGTTAATTTATGCTACACAATTTTATTTCAATTTATGGAAAACGTGCAGAGGGAAGAAACACCTACGCTTTCAGCCAGAGGGTGGCCATAGATCTATTCCTGAGGCACTGGAGGCTGCATCCCCCTCTCCTGTCATGATTATTTGCACATCCACTATTCAGCCAAAGTACAGTCACATCTTAGCTGTGTGTCAGCACCACTCATGGGACTGTAGCGTGGGGAAGCAGGCAGAACAGCTAGGTCATGGATGTTATGGGTGCATGTCTTAAAAAGAGACATTGCTTTTCACATGATGGGCATGTGACCAGTCACCGCAGAGAAAATGCTGCAGAGCACTGGGAAGCTGCCCTGGCAGAAAAAAGCCAACCTGGGGTTATTGGTCAACAGATGTCTGAATGTAAGTCAGCAATGTGCCCAGGTAGTTCAATGGGATCCTGGCTTGTATCAGAACTAGTGTAGCCAACACAGAAGTGGTTGTCCACCTGTACTCAGCACTGGTGAGGCTGCACCTTGAGTACTGTGTTCAGTTTTGGGCCCCTCACTACAAGAAGGACATTGAGTTGCTGGAGTGTGTCTGAAGAAGAGCAACAAAGCTGGTGAAGGGCTTGGAGAACAAGTCTTATGAGGAGCGGCTGAGGGAACTGGAGGTGTTTAGTCTGGAGAAAAGGAGGCTGAGAGGAGACGTTATCACTCTCTACAACTACATGAAAGGACGTTGTAGCAAGGTGGGTGTTGGTCTCTTCTCCCAAGTAACAAATGATAGGATGAGAGGAAATGGTCTCAAGTTGTGTGAGGGGAGGTTTAGATTGGATACTAGGAAAAGTTTCTTCACTGAAAGCATTGTCAAGCATTGGAACAGGTTGCCCAGGGAAGTAGTGGAGTCACCATCCCTGGAGCTATTTAAAAGAGGTGTAGATGTGGTGCTGTGGTAGGTTGACCCGGGCTAGATGCCAGACACCCATCAAAAGCTGCTCTATCACTCCCCCACCTCAGCTGGACAGGGGAGAGAAAATATTATGATAGGCTTGTGGGTTGAGATAAGGACAGAGAGAGATCACTCATCAATTATGGTCACGGGCAAAACAGACTCAACTTGGGGAAAATAAATTTAATTTATTAGCAATTGAATTAGAGGAGTATAATGAGAAATAAAACCAAATCTTAAAACACCTCCCCTTACCCCTCCCTTCTTCCTGGGCTTAACTTTCCTCCCAATTTCTCTACCTCCTCCACCACAGCAGCACAGGGGGATGGGGAATAGGGGTGGGGGTCAGGTCATCACACACTGTCTCTGCTGCACCTTCCTCCTCAGGGGGGGGAGGACACCTCATACTCTTCCCCCACACCAGTGTGGGGTCCCTCTCACAGGAGACAGTCCTCCATGAACTTCTCCAATATGAGTCCTTCCCACGGGCTGCAGTTTTTCACAAACTGCTCCAGCATGGGTCCCTTCCATGTGGTGCAGAGACTTCCCCAGCGTTGGTCCCCCACGGCGTCACAAGTCCTGCCAGCAAACCTGCTCCGGTGTGGGTTCCTCTCCCCATGGGACCACAGGTCCTGACAGGAGCCTGCTCCAGCACAGGCTTCCCACGGGGTCACAGACTCCAGGCATCCACCCACTCCAGCACGGGGTCCTCCATGGGCTACGGGTGGTCATCTGCTTGACTATGGACCTCCATGGACTGCAGGGGGACAGCCTGCCTCACCATGGTCTTCACCACAGGCTGCAGGGGAATCTCTGCTCCAGCACCTGGAGCACCTCCTCCCCCTCCTTCACTGACCTAGGTGTTTGCAAAGTTGTTTCTCTCACACATTCTCACTCTTTTCTCTAGGTGCAAAATGTGCTGGGTTTTTTTCTCTTCCCCTTTCTTAATTATGTTATCACAGAGGCGTTACTGATTGGCTTGGCATTGGCCAGTGGAGGGGGTGGCTTGGGGCTGGCTGGGATTGGGCGGGGTT
>NW_010297790.1:6426-7827 GCF_000700745.2 Antrostomus carolinensis | reverse complement strand
TGCCCTCCCACTACCAAAACCTTGCCATGCAAACCAAATACAGGTGTTTAGGAACATGGTTTAGTGGTGGACTCTGCAGTGTTAGGTGTATGGATGGACTTAACAATCTTAAAGGTCTTTTTAAGCTAAATGATTCTATTACTCTATGAAATGAGAGCAGTTTCTGACTAACAACGTGGAATTTTGGTTCCACAATCCTTTCCCAGACTCAAGGGTGGGAGACAGTCCTGAGATGTACCCAGACAATGGCAACAGGAGGGGAAGAATTTCTCTGTGAAGAGCACCTGGCACATGGACCGTATCTCAACTAATGCTGGATCGATGAACAAAAACTAGGAATATGGACTACCATTCTTAGCAGGCAACATAACTAAAGGAAAGCAGAGTAATCGCAATGACAAACACAGCACATAAAGTCTTTTCTGAAAGCTAATCCACTAAATAACAGAGTCTATATCCTCCAGGAAAGTATTTTCCATCATGCAGAGTCTTTTCTACACAAGTTAAAACACCATTCTGCAAACCACTAACAAGTTCTGTTCTAGTGCATCACACACAATTAAACATCATTACATAGGTGAAAACTCTGTTTTGTCCTAATTTACAAGTAAGCATCAGTGAACTATTTTTATTATTACTTAATCAAGGTAAATATTAAATTTAATTACTTAAAAGATTCCATTCCTACAGTGATCTTGAAGTAAAGGATGTATTAATATTTTAAATGCTTGTATTAATCAGATCTCATACTCGCACAGTCCAATTTCAATATGATTCCTCTGGTAATTCTTCTGCAAATTGCATCTCACCTAGGGGTATTTGAGAGCAGCATGACACCAGATTCCCACTGCTTCTTTTATCTTCTTGCAGCTGTTTGCACTCTCATAGTGATACACAGGCCAATTTAAGGAGAGTCTGCCATCAGTAGAACGGATGGCCCTTCCCAGTGCAGTTCATGCAAGGCATATCACCACCTCTTGATCTCATTTGACTGGCAGAAGAGCCAGCACTGTGCCCAGGAATCAATCAGCTTGTAATTAGCAGTACCTGTCACCTTCCATTGCCCCACATACACGTAAGGTACTGTAGCCCTCCCTCACTAAGTTACTGTAGGTCAGGCTAGTGACTCCTCCTGGACTCTTTCTCAGTTATTGTGCTAGCACCAACCATCTGTTTTCTGCAGAGATTTCAAATACTTTTCAAAGGTTTTTGGAAAGAAGAGATTATATGTCTAAATGTGTTAATATTCTGTGGCCTTATTTTCATTACTATGTGTACTATGTTCGATATTGTGGTGGTTTGGGTGGATTCACCCTTTTACTTGCAGCTTGCAGCCAAACACAGCCTGCTCTATCACCCTCCCCCCCCCCTCACCACGGGCGTAGGGGAGAGAATTTGGAA
>NW_010297790.1:5365-6184 GCF_000700745.2 Antrostomus carolinensis | reverse complement strand
CATCCCTGGTTAATATACTGGCATGACGTGATATGATCTGGAATATTTCATTGGCACAACCAGATGCCAGTTTTGGGTTTTGCTCCTCACTGCGCTTCCCCCTCCCAGTCCTAATGCAGCTGTGAAGCAGCAAAACACGGTGGCCTTGAGCTCCAGCAGCACAAGTACTGTTATCAAAGTTCTTCTTATGATATGTCTGAACTGAAACACTGAAAGTAAAATACTACTCTTCTAATTACTAAAAAGAAAATTAACTCTATCATAGCAAAACCAGGACAGATATCAAGTTTTTTTTATTTTTTTTCAGTTTAGAACAAAGACGTTTGACCATGCCAGCTTCTTCAATTCTTTAACTGTGCATTAGGTTTTAGGCATCACAGCAAGTTGTGTGATATACATAGCTTTCTTTTTAATCAGTTTCTTGCCCAGAGACAGGACCAGCAATTAACTTTGCAGAGTCATACATATAGGGCAGATATAGGAGGCTTCACAGGTCATCAAGCTTCACTTGATCTTCACTTTAACTAGTTTCACATAGCAATACCATGACATCATTTTTGTTCTGTTCTGAGTTATGACTGTTTCTACAATAGCATAAATTTGTCTCTGCAAGGAAGCAAAAGAAGGATGCAATCACTGGCAAGAGACAAGATCTGGCTTCCCAGAAACATGACAGAGATGATAGGAGAAAATCAAATTAGCCCCAAAAAACCTGAGGGGAGGTGGAAATAAGATTGTGTGTGATGTATTTATAAAAAAAAAAAAAAAAAAAAAACCCCCCTGTTTTTGGGAAAGGAAGAAGCACTGAAGAAGGTTGGA
>NW_010297790.1:4920-5340 GCF_000700745.2 Antrostomus carolinensis | reverse complement strand
CAGGAATGTGATCTGTGCAAGATTCAGTGAAGTAGTATGAGAAGAATGTATTTACCAGTTCCAAACAACTATATGTCACTTTTTGAGAAAAACAACTTTAAGGTGCAGGGTGAGATGAAAGATGAGAATTTAGATGTCAGATGACAGTTTTGTTTTGCTTTGTGAAGTCCTATTGACCCTGTACAGAAATCCATGCCTTGCTCACTAGTGTAATACCTAAAATTTGCCATCCAGTTTAGCATTATTAGCAAGACCTGCAGTATTTCTTCTTCTGAAGACCTTCAGGTCTTTCCAAAATGCAGCATTTCATTGTTAGCTTTTGTATCCTTTAAAGAGAAGTATGCACTGTCAATCCTGTTACCATTTTCTCATTGTGAAGTGCACAGTCAAGGTAAGTCAAGTAATTATAAACACATTTTC
>NW_010297790.1:0-4909 GCF_000700745.2 Antrostomus carolinensis | reverse complement strand
TTAAATGCTAAGAAAGTCTTATCTCTGTCATGATTTCTTTCCCTTAAAATGAGGGCAGATGTTAAACTGCACAATATGATCTATACAAGGTTTTTCAAGGACCAATATGACAATGATTACTTTTGCTTGTTGTGGGCCTACACTGATTTCCACTCCATCACTTGGTTTACAATAATTTTTTACATGCAGAAAAATAAGGAAAGAAAAGAAAGAGAGAGAATCTCAGCAACTTCACTTTCCCCCTCTCTTTGTCTGGAAACCATAGAAACCAAACTGAAAGTACAGCCAAGAAGTTCGTCATTTGGCTATCTCTGGCTGATCTCCATGGAAACATTTTACTTTTTGTAGAAAGGAAAGATTTTCAAATCAGACAAATGGCCATAGTCTGATGGGTTATGACATCTTTGGGAAGAATTTAAAGAACAAAAAACAACGTCAAGTGTTTCTGCTTTACATATTTCTATTACAGTTCTATTTTATGCCATTCATACCTATTTTATTACATTATAATTACAGCTTTTCTTTCAGAGTTGCGTTATCAAAAAAGACATTAAATTTGCAAAAAAAAAAAAAAAAAGAAGTGATATCCTGCTTACAAACCAGGGTCTATTCACTCTGGTATCCCATTTAGGTATCATTTGCTGTAAAATATATAGGTCATCCAATACCCTTTTTTGTATGCTTTTCCTAGAATATTCAATAGAGGCATTGAATGCATCATAATAACTAAGACTGAGAGGTAAGAAAACATTAAACACTGGCAAGTCACACCTCTCAGAGCTATTCTTTCAGGAACCCTGCAGAGGCAGGAAGGCTCTGCCTGCTTCCCATCCCCTTATCTTCTAATGTTTATTAGAATTAAAATAAGCACTGGATGACTGGGGAAAAAATCTACAGAGAGGAAAACTAATAAGAAAGGCACTTCTATAGGGCTGAAGGCTTTTATTGAGCCCATGGAAGTACTTGGACACTTCTGACAGAGTGTGGAGTGACCTGAAGATCCTACAGAGGCTTCAGAGTATGGGTGGTACACTGCTGTTCAACCACATCAGTAGCAAGGCTGCTTAGGGCACCAGCAGGAAGAGATGACTTTGGAAGACTCCACTTTTATGACTACATTTAGTAGTGTGTAGGTGCCACCTACACTGTATGTATGTACCACATACACTGGGAAAATGTGGCTAAGCAGCGTAGATATCCTGATGAACTACAGATTCAGCAATGAAAATTAAAAATTATTGTTACAAAGTGGTCTGTGGTACTAAACCATAATTAAATGTATTTGTCCTTAGACAGCTCCAAGTTACTGCTGCAGCCATTTTACTCCCATATTTTTTTTTTAATGTAGTACACATAATGTAGGTGAGAAAAGGGTAAATTTTTCTGCTAACTTAAATACACATAGAAGCTCCACTCTTAGAAAGCTCTTAGGCAACAAAGGAAGGAAAAATACTGATGCCACATTAGCTTATCCAAAAAAAAGAAAGAATCAACAGCCACCCTAAAATTATTAAAGAATTATTCTGTTTATCATTATGTACAGCAAAACAAACTACAATGCATATGGGATATGACTTACAGTCTTAGAAAAACCTGTAGATTTCTCTGACTCATTATGCAATGAATATTGTTTTCAATGCTAACATTAGTGCATTAAGTGTCATTAGGTAATGCCTGCTGGTGGCAGTTTATTACACAGCTCCTATCCATGGCCTACCTGCAAAGAAATAGTGACAACAGAGATTAATGTAATGGAAATAATGCCACAATGGAGAGACATCATCTGAATTCAGTGGCAGACAAACTGTCACTGAACAAAAGAGTGAAAATGTGCTGATGCTTCCTGAAATTTGAAAGAATGTCGGAAAGATTGCAATGAATTATAGAGACAGAAGTAAACAGAGCAGGAAACTCAAGTCATGAAAGAACATTCATAAAGAGAAAGTGACAGGCAAAATACAAGTCTGCTGAAAGTTTTATCAAGCATTAGAAATAAAATAACGGTCCAGAGACAAGAGGAAGAAAAAGGTCACATCTGCCTCAGAAGTTGTTACTTTACAAACATACAAATGAAGATTTGCATGAAAAAGGATGGCAGGGTTTGGTCCAGATTATTCAAATCTGCTTAAGAAAAACCTATTCTAAATACTTTGACCCCATCTGGTTTCTCTATACCTGTACATTTCAACATTTATCATCTGGGAGATTAGTTGTAAGATGCCCTTTGTATTAAAACTCCATTAATACCAGAATGCATTAAAGTACAGTTGTACAGGAGCAATTGTATGTGTTAAAGGTGGTTAACAGAATTTTGCCTTCTCTCCACGTAAGTACACTATATCAGTCCTTTAGACCAGTCAATATGTAACCATATGGGAAGGCAGGATGTATATTATTTTAACTCAACAGGTATAAAAGTCCAGCCTGACTCTATTTAAGTTTTGTGGTGCATTTGGGGGTTTTTTTACATTAATGCTTGAGAATTCAAAATAATTTCAACAAGTTTATGAAATGATTGTGTGTGGGAGGGGAAAAAAAAAAAGTACTTAGTATTTGTGCTTAGAAGGGATCAGCTGCACAAACACACGTAGAAAGACGATCAACTTAATAGTACTCAGCAATGTCAATCATGAAAAACTACCTTTGTGCCCTGACGTGTGTGTATTTATTGATTAAAATAATAATAAAAAGGGTTGTATGCAAGGTATCCAACCTGTTCTGCTCAGCACTGCTCCTGCACCAATAGCATTGCATCCCACAGAGTACCAGCTTCAAAAAAATCCATGGATCAGCTGGAGAGAACCCATAAGGAAACAAGAATAATCAGAGGGCTACAAAATATCCTATAGGGAAGGTCTGAATGAATTGGAACCACTTTGTTTGGAGAGGAGAAAACTACAGGGAGACCAGTCTTCTAATATGCAAAAGCTCCTTGTAAGGAGACAAGATTAGTCTGTTTTCCCTGTCTATTGCAGGAAGGCCAAGGAATAGTGGACTTAAATTGTATCTAGGGAGATTTGGGCTAGAGATCAAGAGAGAAGTATTTCCAGCATTAACCATTGTGATAGATTTCCTAATAGAAGTGGAGAAATCTCCATCACTAGCAGTTTCTGAAAGCACATCATACAAACATCTGTGATTAAATATTTATACATAACTGGTCCTGCTTGGGGTAGAGGAATTGGCTAGGTCAGAGTTTCCCTGCTTCATTCCCAAGGCCAGAGCCACAGGCCCCTGCAATGGCAACCAAGGCACAGGGCAAACTCCCTTCCCCTCTAATCTGGAAAGCCAGAGGGGAACTCCGCAGTGAGGTGTAAAGCACTGGACAAATCATTTCAGCTGCACCATACTAGACAGCCTCTCCAGGTTCTTCAACCTTGTTTCCTACAATTTTCAGTTAAGAGGAAGCTGAAGTGTTAGAACCAGAGCATTTCAACTTTTTAACATATGACAAAGCAATTATATTTTAAAACTTAAATTCTAATCTAAAAAATGACTTTGAGGAATCGGGTGAAAAATGATTTTGATAAAACCAATTTAGGGAACCTTTAAACATCCTACCTGGCATAGCAGTTGGAAGGTTTGAAAAAAAACCTCATCTGGACATTTACTTGCAAGTAATCTTGTAGGAAAAGTAAAAAGTATTGCAGTGTCTCCCCAGCCCTTTTCTGTCAGGCCTTTCCCTATTCCCACCAGTGGGACAGGAGCCTGCACAAGCTCCCAGGACACTGTCAGTCCTTGAAGGCAGTAAATCTTCCTTCAGCAATAAAGACCCAGGCAGTACTGAGATGGGGCAACTATTAGTTACTGTGCAATGTGGATAAAGCACTCTTCAACTGCAAATTTTTTAAAAATTTTGTTATGTTTCAAAAAATACAAATGTACATCATTAGAGGGTAGTTTTAGATAAGTATTTCCTGAATTTCTGTATTTAATAATCACACTTCTATTGTTCTTGCCTCAATCTAAACTACTTTGTGGCTACAAAGACCACCCTTACATTGACAGCTTATTCTTTGCTTTTACACAAAAAAAATGAAATTTTCCCCTTGACTTCTTTTGGTGCAGCTTGTAATAGAACTGCATCTGGAAATGCTATACCATATTCTTATACTACTTTTACATCAGGAACTGCTAAGTACTTTGGCTCACTTACAAATTTCTCAATTCACTAAGATATAACTGCGCTGTGATTCATGCCTTTGCTAAATCTATGTAAGTTGTCGACATGATTATTAACATTAAACCCTAGAACTAAAAAGATTAGCAAACAGATTTATTTTTTTTTTCCTGGACATCGACGCTTAGCAGATAAATTACACTGTCAACATGTTTAAGGAAAACAAAGTGTAATTATGACAGAAAAGGTTTTATTTTACAGACTGGTCTACTTTTAAGAGTTTAACAATTGTTATATGGCAAAATGTAGCATAATTTCAACATTTGTTTATTCATGGAACAGCACAAGCCCAGCATAAAATAACATTAAGTGTTCAATTCAGGAATTTATGGTGTTATTCTTAATTCCAATAGAATTTCACAGTCTAGACGTCATAAGCCTCTGTAGTGAAATATAGTGGCATAAATAGGCCACTGTATGGCACCTAGTAATTGGCACAGAGCTTATCATATCTCTTTGAACTACAACAATTGGACTGGAAATAGGCCCACTGACTTCATTTCAAATCTAAATTTTGCTCAGCTTCAAATTAAAACTACTACCTCTTCTTATGTATTTTTTCTGCTGATTGAAATCTCTTCCAAACACAAGTATGCATCAGCTATGATCAAATGACGATTCAACTACACTAGAAAATGATGGCCTTCTATTTCTCATTGCTAGGCAGACTTTTTTTCCACATCCTCAAATAGAATCATATACTGGTTTGGGTTGGAAGGGACCTTAAAG
>NW_010297789.1:5983-24376 GCF_000700745.2 Antrostomus carolinensis | reverse complement strand
TAATAATAGAATATACAAATGAGTGATACACCTGCTGACTGATGCCCAACTTGTCTTCAGGCAGCAAGCCTGGAGCAGAGACAGTCCTGAAACCAAAACCACAATCCCATAAGAGTGAAACCAAGTAATCCCCAAGAGAATTCCCCAGCTTTCCAGTCAGCCCTCATTAATATACTGAACATGGTGTTATATGATGTGGAATCCAAATTCCAGTTTTAGCTTTTCCTAATTACTATGCTTTGCCCCCTAGTCCTTTGCACTTGCAGACTAACAAAACATGAAACCCTTGAACTTACAGCGATAACTAAAAACATCAGTATGTTATCAACATTCTTCTCATACCAAATCCCATACTGAAACCAAAACACAGTGCTATCCTAGCTACTAAGAAGAAAATTAACTCTATGCTAGTGAAACCAGGACAAGTAGGGGGGAAAAGGGTTGAGGAGCAGAATAAGAGCAGTTCAGAATAACTGTAGGTGAGTAGAAACCTATTCTCTGATGAGGTGTGCTATGACTGTCAATTTCTCTTTTGCTTAAAGCATCATAATTATGGTTGTAATCTAGCCCTACGTGCTAGAGGTGTAATACTAAGGATCCAGTCCTACTGCTTTGGCATTTTATAACAAACTCTTAAAATATTTTTAGGGATGAGAGTTCAAACTCTAAGCGCAGCTTTTGGATGCAAACTTAAATGATGCCCTCAAACTAAAATACCTAACAGGTGTCTTTATAGTATGTTAATATTAAGCCTAATGTAGCTAACATAGGGAATTTTCTCTTAGGTCAGCTTTTTAGGGCCTGCGCTCTAAAGTATAGATATTTTGAACACTGTGAAAAAAAGGACTTTTTGAAAATGTCAACGTAGTACCTCCAAAAAAGATTAAGAGAATATCAAGATTATAGTATAATGTTCTTAAATTACATATACTGGAGTTTATTTTCCTTCGTAATGTCTTTTATGATAAATGTGAAATCATTTATCAGTGTAAAATAGAAGCATTTAGTTTGCTAATATTCTTTGATTTTATAGATCTACTTACATTTACTTCCATGTTCATGAATAGCTATGTGGCATTTATAACTTCTCCTTCCAAAGCCCCTTTTAGTTTAGAGTAAAATAAAAATTGAAATGTTATGTTGGAAAAGTCAGTATTCTCTTTAAAATTGAATATTTTCCAATGGCACAGTAATTCTCATGCCTTAAATCTTCCTTTTCAGAATATTTTAGTTCAGTAGGTTGGTTTGACACCAAAATATGTAACAATAGTCTGCAAAGGTGAAGCAAAACTGTTGAGACCTGTAAAAGCACTAATAGCTTCCAGAACTGTTTGCTGCAGGAAAAGAAGTTGATTGCAACTGTTGGCAGTGATGAAAATGGGCGTCAAACTGAGACAGTCCAAGCTTGTCCTGATGTTAAAGGATTATCCACCTACACAAAAGAGAGCTAACTGGTATACTAGATCAATGATTCAGTTTTGAAGTCACTACTTCAGGCTACAGGTGAGATGATTTGTCTTGCCTGTAGGTATTAGTTCACATGAACCCTACATAATTTAATGGCTCATCACAAATTAATAATTTAGTCCCAATTCATCCCTGCATCAAGAGATGTCTCAGTTTATCAAAGCAATTCAAAAATGTATTATTATTTAGGAATTGACTAAAGCTTTATAAAAAGCAAATTTGCACTCCCTTACTATGACAAACACTATGTTATTTCTGGACAATATATAACTTTAAATGCAATATGCACTATAGCATCTTCTCATGTGCTTACTCAGCCTTGTGAGAATGGGAATGCATTCAAATGAAGACTGCCACTTGGATCTGAGAGTAGATTTTGCCCTTAGCTATAATATTGGCAAAATACATGGTATTGCCTAGTTTAAGCCAACATTTCATTTAAAATATGTATCTCCATTACTAATGTTAAACATGTAAATGACAACCAAACTGAATTTTCATTATTTTTATATCTTTTTTAAGTCTCTAACGGAGTTTAAAAATCAGCCTTTGTGTAAAATATTGTATTTAAGTCTAAAATATAATAGTAGAAGCATTAATTTTCAAGAAAACTATGTCCTAAAACAAGGAAAGAAAAACCAGGGGAAAATAAATAAATAAATAGAAACCTGTGTTTCAACTCCCATATAAGCATGGTAAACTTTAAACATATATTTACCAGTTGAAAGGAAAAATCAAATTCAGATAAAAAAGGCATGGTCCAGGAGGCCTAAAGAGTAAGGCACTCTATGAAGCACCTGAGTCACCTACACAGAGGAAGAAATGTAGCTATCTCCAGATGGGATACATAATTACTGAGGGAAACGGCTGAATGCGTGCTCTTGGCATAATGGTTCATGGCAGGAGCTAGCCAGCAGATGCCACTGAGGTCAGGAAAGTACTTTATTGAAAACTTTTAAGTACCTGAATTAATATACTCTGGAGTCTGACCAAAAAAGTAGACAGCCTTTCTTTTGTAGACACAGCTGGACCTTCAGGATCTGTCAACACTCTGTTGTGTTAATATTCCCATTTGCTAAAAGGACTTAGCACTTCATGGAAAGGAAGATGAAGTTGTAGGTTCATTTATGTCCTCCTATATATCAAAAGTATAGCTCTGAAGGTGTCCAAAGCACTTTTACCTTCAGTGCCTGCAACTGAAAAAATCAAATTAATTTATTTTTTTGAGGAATCAACTCTATCAGTTATATTCTGAGAATCACTACTCAAAACCCCAGGAGGCACAACCTCCTTGATCTTTACCGGGAAAAACACAACATAGAAGTTGATCTGATGATGGAAAAAAAAAAAGAAGCTGTGCCTCAATATTAGCAGAAACAAAACTGTAGGTATTCAACAGACTTAAATGAGTTTTCAAGTACTCTGAAGTGTATCACCCATATTAGGTAGAACCTACAGGTTTGCCAGTGTTAAAATTCAGGTTTGAATGATAAAATGAAGTCTTACTTTAGAAGTTGGAATCTTTTGTTTGATTTTAGTTGAATATTTGCTCATTTTTGTGGATCTCTAATATAGTAATAGAGAGAAAAACAACAACAGAACTTGAGACTGGGATTATAAATTACAAAATGTGACAGGTTGAGTTCATACAAGTTATCACAGAAATAAAATTGATTTTTTTCCTTGTTGTTTTAATTTACTTAGTTTTCTAATGACAATTAGGAAAATCAGGAAAATCCAGGAGAAAAAAGGCAAGAAGGAATATCTTTTGCCTATTTTGTTAGAAATTGGGTATGTTAGGATCTTTTTATGGAAATTGATAAAATTTTTATTTGTCTTCTCAACAAGAAATGTATCAAAAATCTGAAAAATAAAAAAAATATATGTTGTAAAAATAAACAAAGATTTATTTTCATAATACCAGTTTAACTTAAATTATTTTAAAAATTAAATAGTTGTAACACAAATGCAGAAGAAAATAACAGTATTCAAGGACAGGAAAAGTAAAAATTGACAATGTCATAAGCTTCACACTTTTATGAAATATCACTGTTGGTTTTGGATCCTAAGAATGATAGCTTCACTTGCAAAAGAGCAATGAATCATATGTAGAAGGCTTGTGAAAATAAAAAAAAATGAGCTTTCATCTACACATAACTTCATTATTAACCAGAAAAGTTATTGCCTTATCTTGGAAACCACCACTCCATCTGGAAGCTACTTCATGGTTGAAGGATCTATGAAGATGTGCTTCAGTGGAATGAATGCATTTATGTGAAAGCATCACACCTGATGTACGATGCACTAAGCTTTGATTTCATGGTTTCATGCCGACTGCACAAATATTCAGTACAGCTTTTACTAAGAAATGACAGTCAGGAACGGATGAAAAGGAGCTAGATAGCCTGTAATTTCAAAAGTTTACTGGCTGTACTTTAGTTTATTCAGTTGTTTGGAAGTTTTACTTCTGACAGGATTAAAACCTTATTCTAAATGACAATATAATGATACACTTAAATATTTACCTCCGGGTTGTATTTGGCGAAGAGTGAGTTTAATTTCCTTAAGAAACAATGGGCAGCAGTTGGATGCTCTAAAAATCTAGATATTTAAACCTGTGCATGAATGAAGAGAGCAATGCTCGGAGTTAACAGTTGAACTAGATTTTAAAAAACAAACGAAAAACCAAGATGGGTCTAAGGCATATATCAAAGTGATAAACATTAAAGGTATTACTGAACTGAGAAAGACATTATAGCAAAGTCCATAATAATGTATCAGTTCATACTTTTACCCTGCTCCCTCATGAACACCGATTTTTAACCTTTATTGTTTTGCCAAATTTTGTGTGACTTTTCACAGGATTGACACAAGCTGCCTTTTGACAACTCCTTGCCAAAATTTCAAAACCCTTAGAAAAAGAATAGGATCAGTAAAACTGCTCAGACAAAGGACTGGCAAACTACTTCTGGTGAAGCCTCATTGTGCATTAGCTTCCCAGTCTCCTTCACTGGAAACAAAGGCATCATCTGTTTAGAAAATGCAGGTAACTAGGACGGGTTTATCCAAAGAGCTAAACTTTGGGAAAGTGGCATGCAAAAAAAAAAAAAAAAAAAAGAGTCTTAAAAATGGGAAGTGCTGGAATATGGTGTTTTGCCTCATTTATTTATCATGGGTACTATATAAATTTAGCAGAATAAATTTATACAGATGCAATTTAGGACCAAAATGAACACTTTGGGTCTGGTATGGTTTCATATCAGGACATACAGATCTGTACCTCTCTTGTTCAAATGAATGCAGTGAGTTATTAATTCTTCATGTGGAACAATTACTAAAGCAGATAAAATGTGCATTTTGTGCCTGGCTCACTTGATTACTGGTTAAACATAAATCAGATACTGAAGTTATTCCTATACATTTTTCCTAGAAATAAAAGCTAGAAATCTTATAGAAATAATATATGGTCAAGATAATATAATGCTAAAACATTGCTATTGAAAGATGATATAATAAAGCAATTAAGGCTTGATGACATCACTGGTTTGGGGCCAGTATTCACAGCTCTTATGATATATCCTTTTATAAACTGTGCTACACATTAAATTAGAGGAATGCTGCTTGGGTTCCCTATAACAATATAACGTGATTTCTCTTAGCAGCCTGGAAATGAGCTTGATTTTGAACCTGTAGTCTTTATCTTACTTTCAGACCAGCATTTCCTCTCGGAGTTAAAAAGGATGAAACCTGATGTTCTGCCCTACCTGGAGATCTAATTCCATGTGGACCCTTGAATAAGTTCAATAGAGGTACAAAATACAAACATATTGAAACATAAAGTCTAAGGTTTGTGGTCATTATCCTTCTAATTATTTTGCTTAGAAAAGTAAAATTTCAACAAACACCATTTACTGTTAGAAAAATCATTTTCTTGTAAGTCAGTTAATTGTGACTGTAATAATTTTATTTTTTTCTGTCTAAAGTGTTGGAATGTGATTTCCCAGTCTTTTTGTGGCTTCTCTTTAGGTTTTATTTTAAGAGAAAAATAATCATTAAAACAATTATGTCTAGAAAATGTCATCTTCACTGTTACTGAAAAGTCACATATGGGTGGCAGCTGTTTCTATCATAAGATTGTATCTGGTTTACTGATACTACAACTGTGATTTAATATCTAAGTCTATCTGACTTGATTGAATCTAGTTAAAGATGGACAATAGTGTTTAGTCAAGTGCATACACTTCTTACAAAGGCTTTGTTGTGATAAATTCCTCTCTATGTTTTTTTTCTATAAACATATGGTTTCATCCTGTGATGTATTTGTTGATTGTCACTTAGAATCAACATCTTTATAGGTTGTGCCAGCCATATTATTTCTGAAAACTAGTGTTTCAGTTTTTATTAACATCACATAAAAGCATTGAAAAAGTGTTTAGGGAAAATTAATGACATAAAAAATGTTCACTTTCACAAGGAGCATTTGCCAAGAAAAAGCTAATAAGTATAGCAAATCTTCCAAATTAAAAAAAAAAAAGGGAAAAAAAAAAAAAAAGCTCTATGTCCTAAAGTGCTATTGACTTTGAATAAATTTAGCAATTTGTTCTTTTAAAGTAAGACTACATTTTATATGCCAGTCTAACAGAGCAAAGTGGCAAATACACATTCTACATATGCTTAAACTAATGAAATAATTCTCAAAATACAAACTTGGTGTTAAAAACCATTAATTTACCTATTATCTACAGTGGAAACGGTGATATAGATCAGATTTGTCTCTATTTTCTTTACTCTGTCATAATACGATGCCTTTTATTTTTATTTTCTTGTGAGGACAGAGAATGATGTGCAAGTCTAATAGATGAATTAAGTCTACTGGAAACTTTGTCAATTATGTTTCACTAGTAGAAAATAGAAAGAAGTACTTTCAAGACTATATCACAATTATCATATTTATTTTCAGGAAATCTTTTTAATAATAGTTTATGCTATGTTATTGTAAACATGATAGTCTATCAGTTGAATTAAGTAGCTGGTGGAGGAACTATATAGTTGTGATAAGATTTAGAGCTGGTTGTACCTGTTTTTAAACCTGAAATCCATTCTCACCCTTTTTTCTAATAGATTCTACACAAGGTTTCCACAGTTGATACCTTTATTCATATATCTAAAGAGGACTGGCTACAAAATTTAACAACAGATTATCACCTTTACAAGTATGAGTCTGTCAAATCTGAGACCTTTTTTAGTTTTTTAATAGGGTAGTTTCAACAAAGCATTCATCAAGATCTCACCATAATCTCTAGTCAAAGTCAGAAGTATCCAGCATACTGATAGACTTCAGTGCTCTACATCCTGCAAGAGTGCCATAAACTCTAGCCTTTTTTATCTGCGTCTGTCCTCATCTTTCTCCTCTTAATGCAGTTTTCCATCTAGCCCTGCAACTGAGAAGTGAAAGACCAGTCTGAACGAGCTTTGAAGTTGAAGTAACCTCCAACTCTCAAAAGCTATGTTTGGTCACTTCACCTCTGTCTGCCTGCTTACCTTCTTTTATCATTTCACTCTGAAATTCATTTAAGTTATTTTACAAGTGGTAAAACACTTAGAAAACAAATGAAAAGTTCCTACTCAGACTGAAAGTAATATAAGACACCCAAAGGCTTTTTTAAAGGGCTGAAGATCTCTTATCATGCATCCTTAGAGTGTCTAACAGATCTGAATGTCCTTTAGTCCCTGAAGAAAAGGAACAAATCAATTGCATATGCCTGAATTCGCACAGGCATTTTCCAACTACTTTTCAGTTGTAATGGAATACATAAATTTATATTCAGTAACCTAAAAGTCAAGCAGCAGTAATATTGGATCTGCTGTTGTAAGGTGCTAAGCACCCTTAGTTTCCTGTGGTGCTAAGCACTTTATGGTTTTAAACATATTGTTTGCAGCCCATTAGCTGCAACTAAGTTTGAAGGCACTGCTGTGTGAGAAACCATTTGTACTACAATAGTGAAAGAGGCTTATTGAAAAGTATCACTTTATTGTAAAAAGTGGATAAAAAATTGATAGAAGTTGTTTTACTGGTATTGTGAATTACTGAAAGTCCAGTTTGCCCCTCTGGATGGCATATCCTATAATCAAGCATATCCTATTTGTAATCCTCTTTTACATCACGACTGGATGTAATTCCATTCATGGAATGTTTCATACTGTCATTGCCACTTGGAAAAAACAAAATGCTTTATCATCAGTAGAAGCTCTTGCAGTTATCAGTTCTAGTTTGGGGAAAAATGTATAGGAAACAGTATCAAATTTCCCATTCAACATGAGTGACCATCAGAGCTTTTTCACAGACTTAAGGTACCTTTCCTTACCTTACCTTACCTTACCTTAAGGTAAGGTAAATAACGGGACCAGCTAATAAATGTCTTCCTAGTAACTCCTCTTCCGGTGTTTCTTGAACAATTTCAAGAATTATTTAATGCAACTCAAAGTATTTAATTAGATCATAAGCAGAAGGATTCCTGTGTCTCACAAGGAATTCATGTGATTATTTAGCTGTTCAATATTTTTATATAGCAGAACATATGGTAGATAGTTTTTGCCTTTATAAATTTATTGTCGTCTATCAAGAACCAATAGTACCTTATAAGAACAAGGCATTGTATGATGAGTCCTGCTTTTAGGCTGCAGTCTAAGAACACTTCAAACACAGATCTTACACAGTCTGTAAGACTTTTTGTTTGATTTTTTCTTTTTTTTTTTTTTATAGCTCAGTCTTTAAGTAAACATTACTATACTTCATCTCATGAGGAAACTTTCTAAGCAAGCAGTGTAGAAATAGTAGAGACAAGAAACTGTTCTTCATTAAAGACAAACAAGGCACATTCTTCCTGTAATAGAAAACCATTGCTTTCGTAAAATTATTCCATGAAAGTCATATTCCCTTGTGTTTAGAATATATTTTTTCAAATATTTTACTGTTCTTTTAATTATTTATGTATTACATGGAATAAAGCAAAGAAGTAAAGAATGAGGGAGAATGAGTCCAGGATCACTTAATAGTCTAAAAAAATATGTGAACTGCAATAAATACAAGCATATAAACATCATATTATACAAGCACGTGTCACACATTTTTATTATTTTAAATGATATAACTTACTGTGACAATAGTATTCAAACATGTAACAGTTGAGAAAATATTCTAAAAAAATTAAAGAAAGTAGCATGTTACTTTAAAAAGGAAAATTAAAAGCTAGGAAGCAGAAATCAATGCCCTAGTTATCACTGTGGACATAAATGGTAAAGTTAATTAATTATAATTATTTTAACTTTTATTTATATTCAATTGCTATTATTAATAATAGCAATTAACATAAAGCTCATATGTCAATAAAATCAAGAAGGCAGGAAAGAAAATACCAAGGGAGCTGTAAAGTTTCATTTTTTTCCTTCCAAAGCTAGACAATATATTTCAAGATACTTTGAAAAATTCTAGCTGTGTTTGTTTGTTTTGCACTATTTTTGACATATAAATTTTAGACAGTCAATGCCAATCCCATCCTTGCTGGTCTTGTGTTTCCAAAAATTACTTCATAATTTCTATTGTCAGGCCTCTTATAGCTGAAATAACTTAATAAGCACTTATGTGTAGATATTCTTTTATACATAGAGTACATGGCTTGCTTGCTTTCAGATGATCTCTGCAACACACAGGGGACACAGCTGAGCAGCATTGGCTTCAGAGAACTTCCCCCTTCCTTCTGTAACTGAGACATGTCAGAATTAAGAAAGTTTCTGTCATCATCTGTATCTTTTAAATGCTATTGAAGCCATTTTAGCCTAAATTTGGGTTAGGAATAGCCTCAATGTAAGGATATTAGAGAAATCAGCTATAAGGTAAGTGAAAGTACTATCAAAGAGGAGCTCCTCTCTTAGGTTCAGAAGAGAATTAGCTAATTCAGTTGCTGATAACATCAGAAGTGTTCCTTCATCTTACTTTGTACTATTTTTCAGTCTTGGCTTAATGTGAAGTTTTGTTTAGCATGTGAAATGCTAGCTAGCATGGTGTGAAAAGAGAGTAACACTGGAAACATTTTCCCAAAGTATGTTTTTGTAGTCAGCAAATAAATGTTCGAGGCACCTCTTTCTGTAAGCTTTCTGCCCACTCTTGGAGTAGTTACTGTTACTATGTCAACTGGAGTTCAACTCATTGTGTTGACATGTATACAAGAGTCTCGGCAATGAAAAGAAAAAATGGTTATGGATACGACCATCTAATTTATTAGAGTTTCTTCACATCTTTTCAAGATTATAAGTTACTTAAGTTACTTGAATACTGCATCATTCTTTCTGGAATCATTGAATCGGGTTTCAGATAAATGTTGTTAGTTGTATAATAGATAGGGTGGAGTAAATAACATGTATGTAATTTGAATGGGAATGCTTGGAGGAGAAAGCCTCGAGTTACTTTAGGGCAGTTGCCATTACATTACACTGTGAGAAAATAAGAAATGTCATTTCCCTGATAGCCATGGAAGGGCCCTCAGCCTTCATCATAGGTAGCAGGTGAGGAAGAAATTAAGTGCTATATTTAATAAGACATGGATTTAAAATAATTATTTTAATTAAAAAATAATGTAGAGCATATTTCAGTAAAATTCAAGATAGACAATTACTGTGAGAGAGTCTGCAAAGTAGTCTTTACACAACACCTATTAGATTAACCCATGAAAAATATGATATTTCACTCTTTCAGGTTCCACTGAACCAGAGCAAAGCCTAGGGTCTGTGTTAGAATTATGGTTTGGGGTACGTAGACTAGAGATTATGGAATCATGCTGAGCCTGTTATCAGAAAGTGTACTCTGACTTGATTTTAAGATAGTATTCAGGGAGAAAATAATTATGGCTCGTTAGCATGCCAGCCTGCCTAAGATTGCCTTCAGATCTGGGGTATAAAAGGTAAGGATCTTTAAAGGAAGGTATGTGAACTATACACGAGTGCCATTTTGGAGAGGACCAACAACCCTTTTTAGGCCAGTTCCCACTAGGTTACTTTGTGAGAAAATAAACAAAAGATTTTAAGATAGGTAAGTCTGTCTTATATGGACTTCTTACTGAAGTGCCAGTAGGAGCAAAATCACTATATAATCATTAGGTTGTGTTCTGTGAAAACCTAATGAATGACGCTACGGTGCCGTCAAACATCATCTGAGTCTAAATACACAGTTTGGGCTTCCAAGCAAGACATGATGGAGCAAAAAATAGTCACTAATTTTCAAAACATGGATAAAAATTTGAGGCTTCTTAAATATCCTTGAACCTGCAAGTCATACTTTCAGACCTTAGTCTCAGCAGGTCTTACAGAATTTTAGTAAGAAGGAAAAGCACAATGTAGGTTGAAGAGGATCATTAGCATGCTCTGCAAATTCTGTTTAATAAATGCACTGTTTTTGCCTTTTGCATGTAACACTGTTTCACAGTTTACTATCATTCAGGAGAGTCTTCCTTATCACAGAGTGCTTTGAACTTCAAGATAGACAAAAGGCTCCATTTCCATAAAAGGGACTTGACCAAATGTTTTGGGGTTTTGGGGTTTTTTTTTGTTTGTTTTGGTTTTGGTTTGGTTTGGTTTGGTTTGGTTTGGGTTTTTTTTCCATGTGTGTAGGAGAAACGCCACACTATTTTATGTTGCAAATGTGGACAGGACAGTGTTTGGCAAGGTTTATGCCAGAACATCTCTGCTTCCCCTACTGAATGAGCACAGTACTGAGAATGATTTCTTCTGCATTCTACAGTAGCAGGTGCTGCACTAGACTGAGCTTGGCAGTCTTTGTCCTCATCAGAGTAGGATACAGAAAGCAGTAGACAAAAGCTAAAGTATCACAAGATAGCAGTGACCAAGAGTAGTTGCTGGAGGGGAGAGACCCAGTGATGTCCAGGCTTTGGGCGTCTCCTATTGGGTTATTCCCAGAGAGAATTAAAAATGCTGTTTCTCTCTCTGCCACTGAACTCCACCTCAGCCTAGGGAAGTGGGAAATATGGAGTGCAAGAAGGCTTTTGGGGGAAGAACATACTTCTTGAATGTTCTTCAAGAACAGTTTGGGACTCATCCCATTAGATTGCTGTTAGAGAAGTACAGGGACACTATTTATTCAGACAGGATTTAATCTTGTCTCAGACTTTGTGGAGGGATAGCAATAAAGTGTCTAAACCAGACACTATGGCATGATATTGAGACTGATGCAAGGAAATCTACTCTCCAATAAATTTATTATAGTATTATTTAAATTTCTCAGGGAGAAAAGGAATTTGTGTGCTTTTCCTGTGTACTCAGTTTCAGTTTGAATTTAGAGTGTCCAAGTTCATTAGAATATATGCAGTGTGCGTAAGTACAACACAGCTTGGGAGCCATCAGGAGCCATCAATGTGTGAACTGCAAATGCTATTTGAGGGATTATCCTTGAACTTTTTCTCTGTTGTGGATTAGGATTTAATAAAATGGCAACGATCAGTGTACCCAAATTACTGTAGGACAGTAATCAATAGTTTTCTTGGGGAGAATCTAGATGTATAGCTTCTCAGTCTAAGGTAGATTTTTTTTGTCTGTTAATTGAAGTATCTGTCTTTTTGGAGGGTTGCCTACCACATCTGTGCTGCTAGGAGGTCTCAGAACTGATGGAGGCTGTATTATGGAGCTTGTGTTCTCTGAATGGGACAGGCTGCCTGTGTACCAGGTCCAGTCTTGCCCTATTATTTGAGAAGTAAAACAGAGCACGTGGCAGGGTCATACCTATTAGTCCTTCCCTTGCTACTTTGACTGCAGAAAATCTTAGTCACAGGGTCTCTATACTGTTGTCTTTCCATGTTCTGTGGCAAGAAAAGGCCCAGGCACCATCTACCAAATGAAATGCATCCTGTCTGTCAAATGGTTTCAGCTCTTCCCACCAGTGCACTTATCACTCACTGTGAAAAAGGGCCCAAAACAATGGCATATGACTTAAGAGGATTTCTCTGAGCTTCAAACTGGAATGAAGGGTTCTGCTCCTTTGATGAGGCTTTGAACCTGCAACTTTATGCTTGCAAAGCCTGTGCTAGCACCACCGCCTCCTCCTCATGCTACGGGTGTGCTTCAGGGAGAGCTAATCCACATTCTCATTCCATGAATTTAAAACTAAGAGGGGCTTGCAGCAAGCATTAAACTTTACCTTAGTTATTCAATAGTAAAAGACTATCCATATGTCACTCTGGTTCCAAAAGTAGATAAGGCACTCAGCTGCATTCTTTAATGCAAATCCCTCTAAAACCTTATATGCTATTAGTAGTCTGCTAGTTATTTGATGAAAGAGAAAATTAACTTTTCAAAGAGCAAGGGAAAAAATAGAACTGACTCTATTACACCAACCAATCCAATATTCTGCACAATGAGATAGTGTTTCTTTCTACTCATTATGCCTAGCAAAAGCAATCAACATAAGCCTGAAATGATAATTGTACAGAAATGAGATCTGATTAAAAGTAGAGATCAGCAGGTATTGGAAATAACCCACCTATCTCCAAAAGAAAGTGCAAAGTCTATACAGTACAAGTGTTGGATTATTTAACTCAGCATTGCAGGCCTGATTTTCTTTCTAGATAAATTTGCTGTGGATTAAGACAACTGTGGTCATAATGGACATGTGTCAGTTTAAAAATGAAGTAAATAACATGAGAATTAAAGCCATAATGTTTAGTCAACTCA
Source organism: Antrostomus carolinensis (assembly GCF_000700745.2). Lineage (NCBI taxonomy): Eukaryota > Metazoa > Chordata > Aves > Caprimulgiformes > Caprimulgidae > Antrostomus > Antrostomus carolinensis. The sequence goes on along the minus strand of NW_010297789.1, from coordinate 11,173 downwards.
AAGGGTAAAATGTACATTAATGTTGTGATCTCTTTGTCACTTATTCTACCCCAAAGCACTCAGGAAGCTACAGTAAATCAGAAGCTAATTCTGGGTTAAGGCAAGGTTAATTAGAGAAGATTAAAATGGTATTGGATTTGCTCATAAATTCTGTAGCAAGAGATATTAACCATTTGGCGTTTATTTAAAATTAACGGATAACACAAAACTGTGCCATTCAGGTTCCTATATTATATCTGTAAGAAATGGAGGCAAAAAATATATTTCAGATACTCTTATTTAGGAATTGCTGGTGAGTGGCAAACTGCCAGGGAAATTGCTCCTTTAAGAATAAGTTGGAATAAATGGGACAAGATAAGTGTGAAACACTTGTGTGTACTTTTTCACATACCCACAAGCAGGCTGGAGACTCAAGATGTTAAAGATGAATTTGATAAATAGCAGCTCCTTTTCCATCACATGTGGCACTGAATCTCCTGAATATAGGGAGGGATGGAGGGAAAATTCATCAAAGGGAAAAGACAAGAGGGTAGATCTAAATTGCATCTAACTCCTATCTTTCATAATGCAAGATGATTTATGTATACCCTGTCTAAACTGTATGCAATACCTCCTCTCTCTTCCAGCCCAGTAACTGCATTTAGAATTTTTTTTTTGTTTGTATCCTTTTTTATTCCTCCTTTGTTCTGCCTCTCCTTCTTCCTTTCCGCTTCATACAAAGCAAACCTTTTCCTTCTCATGTTCCTACAGCCTTATTCTCACATTGCACAGGGAGTAAATTCCAGTTGTTTCCAAGGGTTAGAGAAAGACCTGAGCTGAGGGTCTTCATCAAGAAATCATGAGTGATATGGGACAAATCTCAGACAACAGGTTTTTCAGGTGCTGCAGAAACTGAAGGTGGAAGAAATGTAGGAGCATTAAGGATGAGAGACTCCATATAACTGCAGCTTGTGTAGCCATGCTGGTTTTCAGTAGCAACAGCAGAAGGGTTGTGCAAGCTGAGAGAAAGGCTTTTCAAGGCTGAAATGGTCAATCCTCTCTCCTTAGGCAGAGGCAAATCAGGTGCCCTGTAGTCCCCTACAAGTTGCTGCCAAAGGCAGCTGAGCATTACATCTGTTCTTGGTGCCTGTTCTGGGACTGACCCACCCTCTAGGTGGTTCCAAGAGAAAACTGGTATTGTTGGTGTGCAGAAAGGGTCCAGTCAGGTCAACCTTTTTGCTGTGTCAGCTCTGCAGGGCTACGGTGGAGAAGTAATTTAATACTACCAGTAGAGAACAGATTTTGTTTGAAAACATTTATCTGAGAGAGGAGATAGCATTAGTTGTACTGTAAAGTATACCTGAGCTGTAATATAACCGAGACATCTGTGGCCACAAGTGTATGATTGCTTTTTTGTATAGAACCAGTGTGTAAATGGAAGGTATTCAGCTGAATCTTAACTTTAAGAAAACAAAAGCTCAGGGTTAAGATGTTTCTGTTAAAGGGGAGAATAAAAATGGGAAAATGCTACTTACAGAGGTAAAGAGACTGAACTGCTGATAGAGTATTATTTACACTGTATGAGACAAGATCTGTACATAATTACTCAGATACAGGAAGGCTTCTACTATCTGTAAGCAGCTAATCATTTCCTTGAAGCCATAGCCCTCAACAAAATTCAAGTAAAGCCACTAGCCAGGGGAAACCTTTGAATGTAACTACAGTAGAAATATTCTACAGCCAACAACCCTATCAGTGAACTAACTGAAAGAACAGGCATAAAATCTAAAGAAGATTAAATGGCTGACTACACTAAAGATGACAGACAAAAACCCCCTAATTTTCAGAAAGCCTAGGGGCAAGCAGGGATTTACCTGGGTAGACACTTGTATGTAGTATACATACCTTCAGGGTTCCAAGTTTATTGGAATGCTTGATGTACAGCTTTCTACCATTCCTAACCAACTGCTCCTAACCACAAAGTCAGCTAAAACAGCAAATAGAGGTTGTAGTCACATGAGAGGTGTTCTACAGAGTCAGTCCAATGATCTGCCGGTGGTCTAGTCTGATTTTCTGTCCTTGACAGTGATAGTAATGCCAGTGATGTTATTTAGAATCATAGAATCATAGAATGGTTTGGGTTGGAAGGGACCTTAAAGATCATCTAGTTCCAACCCCCCTGCCATCAGCAGGGACACCTTCCACTAGACCAGGTTGCTCAAAGCCTCATCCAACCTGGCCTTGAACACTTCCAGGGAGGGGGCATCTACAACTTCCTTGGGCAACCTGTTCCAGTGTCTCACCACCCTCACAGTGAAAAACTTCTTCCTAATATCTAATCTAAACCTCAACTCTTTCAGCTTAGAGCCATTTTCCCTTGTTCTGTCATTAATTGCCCTTATGAAAAGTCCTTTCTCAGTTTTCTTGTAGCCCCTTCAGGTACTGGAAGGCCGCTATAAGATCTCCCCGGAGCCTTCTCTTCTCCAGGCTGAACAATCCCAACTCTCTCAGCCTGTCCTCATAGGAGAGGTGCTCCAGCCCTCGGATCATCCTGGTGTCCCTCCTCTGGACTTGTTCTAGCTGCCCCACTTGGTTTGATCTGTCTTGAACTGATCTCCTGCAAGTTTCATTGACTGCAATTAGTTATTGTGTTTGGTTTTTTTTATTTCAGGATTTGGGAAGCAGCAGTTCTGTCTTCACCTCATAAAGCCATTTGGAAGGAATGGCTGCCATGCATATGGAAAGGCAATCAAATGGTGAGAAGTGGCAATACCAGGCTTGCTCCACATACACAGCGTATCTGCTTTGCCATGTGTAGGAAGTCATATAGTCTCAGAAATTTCAGGTAAACTCAGTTTCTTTGGACTCTGACTCATCTTTCTTGCCACAATGGTGCCCATCTCAACATTTTCTCACACAGTCACTGCTACTCTTCCTTCAGCTTTTATCCCAAGTAGGTTACAATAAACATGATGATTAATAAAATTTATTAAATAGTTTATTAATGTTTCCATGCATTTACAATTTTTAATGGGCACACTAGGAGAATTACTTTGTAACTTTTGTATTTACTGCTGCCCATTGAAATTTGATGCTTTAATTTGGTCTTTAGAGCAGCTGCTTAAAGCTGATCATCCATACAAAATACTGGAATTAAGCCTGAGAGAGATAACAGAGTGCAAAAGGGATGTCAGTGGTACAAAATAATGCTGTTCCTTACAAAACAGCAGGAACTAAGGAATGCTTCCCATAAATATTTATTGAGGACAAAATCATGCAGTACTTCTGCCACAAGGGACCTGTATTCTAAAAGCAGTGCAGAAGGAGAAAGCTTCTATGCGTTTTTCTGTCTTTCTCTTTCAGACAGTACATTTTCACAATGACATCCATTTGCTACATCACATTTCATTTATATATTTGGCTGCTTCATCTGCACGAGTCTCAATTATCCATCTTTGTGATGACTTGCCTCATTCCAATTCTTCTGAAGGTACTATGATTTTAAGAAACAGAGAAAGGGAGTGAGGAGGGTATGTAAATTAAGTTTCTAGGATCCCAAATGGCAGAGTAATCCTGATTTGACATTCAGGATCGACAACAATCTTTCACACACTGTAATTTTAAGGTTACACAGTTGGTGTCCTTTCGGCCCTTAGAGGTGAGGAGTTAATATTGCTGTAAATAAGACAGAGTCCTGCTGATAGAGTCTGTTACCTTTTTTGTGTTATATTAGGGTCATGAAAAAGCATGGGAATGAAAAAAGTAATCTATTCATTTTGTATCTTGGTGAATACTAATTATTTTTTACTAATAATATTCGCTGTTCTGTTCCATTCATTATTTGAGTACTACATAGGGCTTTATTATTATTATCTGTAAGACAGAATAACTTGTCAAAGTTAAATACTTATGTAAAAAAGTGGGCAATCACACTTATAGCTTCTATTTCCTTTTCTCCAGAAATTGCACAGAACACATGGGTACAGTCTGCATAGCTGATTTCCAAACGCTGCATTTTTAGTTTAAGGCCACAGTTCTAAATTTTCTTTCTGTGACTTTTAACCTTTTCTCCTTGATTTTACTTTTCCCTGAAGAAAAAATGCAATATAACTTGTATTTTCACTAACAGGTTTTTTTTTACTCTAAAAGTCTTACTGAAAGAAAGACTAAGTCAGTCCATCCTAGCTCCAACCAAATGCCAACCCTACATAGTACTATAGGAAATATATTGAGAATGAGTAATAATTCTTTAATGCAACAAGAGATCTTGAAGACAATCATTGCACAATCCTAGACCCTACAACCCAAAGAATTACCAGCTGCGACAAATGTATCTTAATAGTAAGATGTATACCCAGCATAGATTTTAGACCTAGTAAACACCAGTATGTAAAGGGCGTACACAGAAGAGTCCATGGAACAGCTCACTGATAGCTCAATAACTATCAGAAGTGTTGGCAGATAAAATAAAAGCGAAAGAATTTTAAGTCACTTTTTCCTATGCAAGTTGTTGTGCCCCATTACATGACATTCTAGAACTGGGAAAAGTGGAAAAATAAACAAGTAAGCATCTACCTAAGTAACCCCCCCCCACATATATCTGTGTATCTATATAGAAGTACAAAACCACAGATGTCAAGTTTACATGAGCAAAGCTCGGGCCAACTCTATTAACACTCTGAAATTTCCATTTCTTCCAATTTTCCCTGTGTGTCCACAAGTAGGCAGTCAGATTCTAAACCCAACATATGTTTTATTTAAATAAGCATTTTCCAAGTTGTCACTGGATGCTTCAGAAAAATTAATTATGATATATTTTTCTGTAGAAAACTGAGGGATGCTGTTTCTTATAGACAGTTGCATTTTAATGTAATAGAGGTAGCCAACTGGCAACAAGGTCACAAAAAGCCATTCCAACTTGCAAGGCCAGTTGCCAGCTGTAACAGATTTGTCTTTCATGGGATTAATAATCTGCAATCATTTGTACCAAAGCAGGTAACTGAATTTTTTTTTTTTTTTTAAACAATTATTTTGTCAATGTGGATTCCTATCCTAGTTTTAGCAGATTGGTATTCTATAAACATTACATTTCTGTATGACACACCCAGGATTAAGTGGAAGTGAAAGCATTTTCTATGGCATTAAAGTATAAATGGACTTTGCTAGAAAAGCTGTGTAAACATTCCAACAAAGATGGTTCCTGAGCAGGAA
>NW_010297789.1:0-5965 GCF_000700745.2 Antrostomus carolinensis | reverse complement strand
CACAGCAACAATGCATGAATTAATATGCTCTACACTATTCTTGCCAAAGCAGTTGGGGAAAGGTGATAAAAAACATAAACTTGAATACTTTTTCTGGTTTTTGTTCTGATTGATACAGATTAACATACATATTAAGGTCTTCAGACTACTCTGAGGCAGCACTGCCTAAGGAATGCTGCAGAAAACTACTTTATTTAGGTAGCATCCTTGAGCTGCACTCCATGAAATGAAATAATATCAGAAAATCTGGCTGTGTAGGCTGTATTTTCGAGAAAATCTTGATTGCACTGTCTCTTCACTGACCACTCAAAGTTGAAAATAGCTTATGCAAAATCTTATTTTGGATACTCAGGGGGAACATACTTAAATATGATGAATCACATAATCTTAGCAATTACTGTCAAAGTCTTGTCATTTTGAAAGAAGAGCGATGTAAAATACTTGCTTAAATTTACAAATTAAAAAAAAAAAAAAAGAAATGGGAAATAAGGAAAAAGGCATTTCAAAGTAATTCCTAGGAAATAAAATAAAAAGAACTCTGAGAGAACAACATTGATTGGGTTGTCTACCTTCTTTGCCATGAGAAGGTCTATAGCGGTTTAAACATGCACTGACTCAGTGTTAGCCTCAAAGGGTAATCAAGGAGAAAAGATGTATTTCCAGGCTAAAGGTAGAATTTCATCCTCCAGCCCTATGGTTTGGATAGATTAAGGGAGCAGAGAGGACAGAGCAGGTGATATGCAAACTGTGGGCTTGTAATTAATCTGTCATCTTGAACTTTCTGTTTGCTAGTCCAGCAATATATGTGCTTCAGAAATCTATGTACATAAGGATGTTCAGCTTCAGAAGAGGTGACCATTGCAAATTGTATGCATAAAACCATTTTGTTGTTTAATATTTTCCTTTTCTTATCCAGATCCCTTTTGATGTGGTTTTATTTTTAAATTCTGCAGGTCAGTGCAATCATGTCTGATTTAAGTGCACAGTTGTAAACTGGGAATAATAAACTAGTTTGAGTTTACAGGAAAAACCTGCAGCTGAGATTAGGTATAGAGAACAGAACTATAAACATATGGAGACAGACTTGTACAGATACAATAAGATTTAAGTCAGTAAAACAACATGACACACACTGGCTGAGGGCGAATAAACCAAGGACATTTTTGTATCCCAGTAAACCCTATCATGGCAGTAGGAAAATCCTGAAAAAGCAAACAGGACCAGACACTAGCTTAGTCAAACTGGGAAGCCTCAGGTCACCTTACCCGGAGGCGGTCAGCTACTGTACTGCATGATGACAAGCAGTAAGGCTGTCAGTCTTCTTGATGTGGTACTGAAAATAACCACTCATGCAAAAGCTGAATGTCCAAAGATCAGTCAGTGTGATGAGAATTTGAGAACCTAAAATTATTTGGAAAGATGCCAACGGGTATCAGTGCCACTCACATGAATCCATTTGTTATCTAGTGCTGACAGATCAGGAATACACAGATACATAGGGTAGAGGACCTGGGGCACTCTGCACATCCTGAAAGTGACTTGGATCACAGGCAGAAGCACAGAAATTGTTGGTAAGATGTGGCATAATAATTGAAAATCTATAATAAGAAATACCTGTGCTCAGAGTCTCTTCATAATATAAATTCTCATCACCACTATCAGAAATCATTTATGCAAGAGAAGACATGAAGAAGGAAATGAGGAAGGTATTTTGTATTTTTTTAGAAGGCAGAGGTGTTTCATGGGAGAAAGGCATAAGAATGTGAGGACTTCATCCTAGTCCATGTGTCAGTGCCACCTCTGAGAAAATGCGAAGTTTTCACTGAGATCATGGACAAGCTACGCTAAGGGCTGACCCTTTGTTTATTCCCATGAACAGTTTCTACCATTTAATATAAACATAAATTTCAAATTAAAAAACAAACAAACAAACAAACAAACAAACAAAACCAAAAAAACACAAATATTTCTGGTTACAAAACTGATTTCATTAACACTAAGAAGAAGCATAGCCAGACCGGAAAAATATAAGGTATTTTCTTAGATATGTGCAAGTAGTTGTGTCACAGATGTTGGTTTTTATCTTTTCTACTGTTTCTCCAGGCCTGTTCGTATTTGGTATATTATCCTTTCTGTTTCTTTACTGGGATATGTAACAGATTTGTAGTTGTGAGCGAGGCAGGTAAGAAGTCTTGGGAGATGATATTGTGTTTTTCAACACAAATCCATCTCTCTAGATTATGTTATTGTTTTAAGGCTTTTTTTATGATAAAGTGTCTTTCAAGTGATTGTGTCTATTGTCTATAGTTGCTAGTGATGGGTATAAAAAGAAAATTTTTATATTTTAGTGAAGTAACAGTATTTTGAACTTAATTTGAGATTTTCTTTTATAATTAATGAATTATAATGAAATTTGTAAATAATAATATTATTTTTACAAAGTATTTCATTTACAAGAGTAGATCTGCAAGGCTCTAACTAATACTTTATTGTGTATAGTCAATTATTAACTCAGCTTCCTATCTACCCTAGATGTTTCATTTCATTTTCATAAACTGTCACACACTTACTCTGTTGTTTGTAATTGATTTCTTCACTTTTTAATGATCCAAAATGAGTTGCATAGATGGATCTAAAAGGCCTGATAATTGCTTTTATCTTTGCACACTCTCAGATATAAAACCTCAATCTATTAAAATGATAATTTATTTTTTTTTATTAAACATGGTTGGAATGCTGCACTCAGAAACAGGAGATGATAAAATATGGAATAAATTGATAAACCTCTATTGAAGGTAGGATATTGGGGTTCTTCTCTCTGAATGGTATTGATTCATTCATTTGAAGCTGGTTTTGGTGGTTCCTAGTGACAATACTGGTGAATATTTTTTGAGTTACTGAAAATTAAACTGCAATGAAAGGAGTCCTTAACGGGGCTCTGCTCATAGCATTGAATTTATGTTAAATGGAGAAAGGAATCTATATCAGAAGAAAATTATGTGAACTAGCTACAAGATAAGACTTCAAATGTGATTTTTAAGTTACTTCTCAAACTTGGTATGAAAAATTTTACCTCAACATTTTAGCTTCTTTTACAAGAAGTCCCTGGGAATATGCATAAAATATTTGAAATACAAGATTTTTAAATTTTAAGCACTCTAGATCTTTAAATTATAAACAACTGAAATTTTATAAGAGTATTTCCTTTCTTTTCTTTAGATCATGAACAACAGCTGACAACATTTTTAGTGCAAAAGGCAACATTGATAATTTTAAAACATCTTTAAATTGGAAGGCAGTCATTATATGTCCATATTTAGATACAGGGACATTTGATTTGACTAAAGAACGGAGCATCGTGTTTTCTCTTCTCAAAACCAGGCCACTTATATATATACTAATAAAATTAATTTTGACACGTAAAGAGAAAAATTTGCAATGATAATTTCAGAGTTGGTTAAAACTGAATCATTGAGGTACAGTGTTTCGATACATTGGATTGCCCTGTTGTGAGCAAATGACTATGTTCTGGTTAAATATATTTTTTAAGACAATATTACTACACAATTGTAGATTATATTAAAGTTGAATGGGTAATATCAACTTGGGAAAACATTTGTTTCATGCTTAGGTAGATAGCCTACGAACTGTGAAAGAAAAAATGTGTTAAAAAAGCAGGTGTTGTACACTAAGTACTGTCCATATTCTAGACATTTGCAACAGAGTTATTACTACTCTGGGGTTCCTCTAGCCACCTAGATTAGGACAAGACAGTGGAATCAAACATTCCATAGAGCTCTACTTCCTACATTGTCTCACAGAGACCACACCATGAACAGAGGTTATGTTGAGTGTTGAAAATTCCAGAGTGATGTTAGGTTTTAAGATAAATCTGTCTCCATTAGCTAAATCAGGTTATAAACTCACCTTTTTCGAAGGCATTGAGGCTTCATACCTGAAATTCAGATGATGAAAAATAAATCTTTGCAGCCAGTAGTGCTGACTGAACCTACTGGAGAGACTAAGTTTTCTTTTGCATCTTTTATGCATTTTAGAATGAAGAAGATATCTGCAATTTATAATCTCAAAAGACAAGGAGATTTTTTAAATTTTATTTTTAATTTAAAAAATATACATGTTACTACAGCTGGGAAAATATGACCTTTGAAGTATCAATGTCAAGACAGAAATGACATCTAATTAAATTAACCTAAGCTATTTCTAAACGTATTTAAATAAATAAATAAAAACATGCATTCCTTTACTGCGTGTCAAGATGAAAGAATGCTATGTCTCAGCTAAGACATCAAAGCCTTGAAAGCGTTTGGAAAAGAAATGAAGTGTTAATTCTTACTGAAAGCAAAAGTATTCCTAAGGGAGCCACTTCTTCTAAACCATATGTCTTTGACATAAACTGGCAATAAAGGAGAAGACTACTGCTGAGAATGTGAGAAATGCAGCTGAAATGCTTGCTCCTGTTCAGAGATATTAAAATAATTTGACCTCATTGGAGATACAGTACACATCCTTATTTTGAGGCTCATATAATCTGTTGAATTGAGCTTGGCACTATTCACTGTGTTAGAAGAAATGGAATACATTTGAAAGTAAGCTATAACAATAAGATTATAGTATTACTAACTGGATTGAAATCATCAGCAGAGTTCACTTGGAGTTTATTTGGCACCTATTCTAAATGCAAGACTCAGGAGCACTGTGGTAAATTCCCAGATCTGGGTCTCTGTGTTTTGGTCTATTATGTGTAGATGTGGTGCTTAGGGACATGGTTTAGTAGTGGACTTGGCAATGTTAGGTTTACAGTTGGACTCAATGATCTTGAAGGTCTTTTCCAACCAAAATGATTCTTGGTTTCTATGTACATCCTAACTCTGTGCGACAACCAGACAATCAACCACTCTTCCTCAGTACTCTGGTTACTACCTGAAAGAAACAGGAGGTTTTGTTCTTTTCCGGGTCTATCATGCAGTTTGAAAGAGATTCAAGATATTGTCTAGCTTGGATGCTCCTCTCAGTGTTTGGGTTGTATGTACCCAGACACGGGGATTTCATCCTCCTGTATACAATGGAGATGATCTCAATTTCTTTTCATTGGTGCGATGCAAGAAAACCTTTTCTCACTCTCTCTCACAGTGAGCAGGAAATGTTCACTGCTGCTCTGTGAGAAACTGCACATTGAAAATAACATGCAGTAAATGCAGTAAACAAAAAGATGTACCATGAAAAAAAGAAAGATTTCAGCCAAAAGCTATAGAGCTGTAAATAGCAGAAGTTTAATAATTCATAGAATCACAGAATGGTTTGGGTTGGAAGGGACCTTAAAGATCATCTAGTTCCAACCCCCCTGCCATCACCAGGGACACCTTCCACTAGACCAGGTTGCTCAAAGCCTCATCCAGCTTAGCCTTAAACATTTCCAGGGAGGGGGCATCCACAACTTCCTTGGGCAACCTGTTCCAGTGTCTCACCACCCTCACAGTGAAGAACTTCTTCTTAATATCTCATCTAAACCTACCCTTTCTCTGACCTTCTAAGTAACTAAGTTTTATCACAACACCTATTGCAAGTTGTTAATTTTTCAGAACTGGGTTAGAACTGAAATGTTGGCCATGAAGCATTGTGTGAATTTGCAGCTGAAAAACATAGTAAATGATAGATCTAAGGAGTAGCTTCATCTCTTTTCCAATTCCTGTGTAAAAACTCCCAAGCAATTCAATTTCTTACATTGTGTTTACATTTTAATATAACGGAAATCTAGGCAAAGTCCTTATCGTTGTACTATTTCTGCTCTGAACACTTAGTGGCTAAAATGCAAAATCTTCATTGTTTTCGGAACCTAAAGACAGCTTTTCCTCCCACCCCTTTAGAGAGATTTTGTGACGAGTTTTGTTTATAGTCCCTGTCCCGATCCGATACCGGGGATCATTTAAATATCCCGATCTGATGT
>NW_010297788.1:33424-33726 GCF_000700745.2 Antrostomus carolinensis | reverse complement strand
CTAGACTCTGCCCCATTGACCACAACTCTTTGGCTCCTTCCCACCAGCCAGTTAACAGTCCACACTGCTTTGTGCATAGCAGTGCAGCTCCCTGCTCCCTGCTAGTCCTTGCGCTGGCGAGAAGGCACCCCATGAGTTCCCACACGCGCCCCAAGCTGTGGGTCCTTCTGCGGCTGCACCCCGTCCCGCCAGCCCTGCTCTCCCCGTGGGACAGGGGGGTGCCACAGCAGGCTGAGGCGGGGGTGTGATGGCAGCGGGGGGCTCCTGGCAGCACCCGAGGCAGGGGTCTGACTGCTGCCCTG
>NW_010297788.1:0-33346 GCF_000700745.2 Antrostomus carolinensis | reverse complement strand
TCCTGGCAGCACCCGAGGCAGTGGTCTGACTGCTGCCCTGAGTGCCTGCCCACTCCCCAGCCTCACCCCATGGTCATCAGTTTCCTTCCACCTTTTATACTTCTCAAGCTGATGCTTTTCTGAAAAGCCTCTTGGTAATACCCTGGTTGCTGCTTAATCCAACAGATGCCAATTGTAAACAAACATTGTCATTAATAGTTTCCTCACTGGGTTCCCATTTTAGGGGTAACTTCCTCTCAGACCAGGCAGTTTTGGGTGTCCTGTCTGCATGGGCTGTTTACAGAATCAAGGAATCACCTAGATTGGAAAAGACCTTTAAGATCATCAAGTACAATCATTAACCTAACACTAAACCATGTCACTAAGCACTTCTGCCTTATTACCAGTTACTTTACCAGGCCAGGTCCATGAGGAGGTTTTGTTACCTCAAAACTCGACTGGTATGAAATTACTAATATAACATTTCATATTCTCAACAGATGAGGAGTTTTTGTGGGGTGGAAGAAATGCCAGATGGTCTATCACTCACCCTGGAGCCATCCCTGCTGGCTCCTTGTGCATCATTGCTGGCTTATCTGGCCAGAGCACAGGCTGGTCATTTCACATTTAAAATACCAGGGAAATATTCTCCTTGTATGAGAAAATGCTAATTAAGAAATATTTTAAATCAAAATATTTTGATGAAACTCACAGATAAATATGTATCGACAGTAATTCTGGTAAGAAAAGAGTAATATAAAGAGACAAACCAAAAAGGCAGTTATCGCAATTATCCCTCTTCAGCCATGACCAAATGTAGCTAAACAAAAGCTAAGGAAAAAAAATAAGCCATGTATGCTATGGTAGTTCCCTAGCTAAATTTGAATGATATATAGTGGCATATTTATGTTTTGTTTTCTATTTATTTTCTTGTAACTGCCAGCATTTGATTTGCTGTTGACCATAACTGAGCATGGGACCCAGTAATAATATTTTCACAGAAATATCTGTTAAAAGTTTTGGATCTCTTTCCCAACTGTCTCTCACAGCCTATCCCAAACTGAGCTTATTTATCACTACAGATATCATGTGACTTCTAAGACATTAGTCTTGGGAAATCTGTGATGTGCTATTGCTCACAATTGCTAATGGGGCATAACTTTCCACAGGCCACTACTATAGCATTATTAACATTCAGCATGGCAGTGCCCATTCTCCTGCTTGTGTCTTTCATGAACATTACATTTTATCTAAGGTACATCCAAGAAATTTCCTTTCCATCCTCTTTCCACACACAGTGATTTTCCAGAGCTTTTAAAATAGCGGTTCCCTGATGCAGTTCTGATTGCAGTTTCTATTGATAACTGCCAAAAGCAAAGAGGCACGTAGCAGGGACATGGGAGCAAGGGCTGGGGACTGACTAAACCCGGTTTACCACCAGAAAAACCATTATGTTGGATGATATCCTAAAAATAATGTAAATTAAATAATGTATTGTCAAATTGATTTTCCTTCTGGGCTCTCCAGACTCTAAAATAAAGCTCTTTTAGCCATGGCCAGGTGATGACTTAGCAAGGAGATGAGGCAGTGGAAGATGTTACTGTGCTTGCTGGTTTAGCAATGCTCTCCTTCTGGGGATTACCATCTCTGCAGCTCTGCTCAGGAGGGACAGCGTTTGTGACCATTAGGTTCACTAGAGACAAAATAATCTAGGTTAGTCTAATATGAGAATAAGCAAGATGAACCAAACAGGCTGGTTTAGTTTGAAATGGGCCAGGAGCATCCACATGAGCTGTTTGATCAGCTAGTGTGTGGGAGCAGCAGCTTCTGGCAGAAAGGCAGCAGCAGCCGCAGGGGCAGAAGGTTCTTCTTCAGGCCCTTGGGATGCAGGAAAGCCTTTAAAAGAAATCATTTGTGTTCAGCACGATAAAATACTTGCTGTGTATGTATAAAAGCTTGAATTATGAAAGATCTAGTTTCCCGTTCTGCAAGAACTCTTGCATTCAGTACAAAGCCAATAAAGAGGTAGAGGTGAAATATTTGATGAAAATCACTTTTTTTTTTCATTCATACATTCAGAGGAAAAAAATTATTATCAATAAATAGATTGTCTTGTGGTCTGATGTGCTTCAGACTTCATGCTGTGAAACAGCCTCTAACTGCTTCTTACCTGCAACTACAAAAGTGCAGAATATTCCTTATATACAGCTGAACACTTCAGAGAGGTACTCCTCCCTCTTTAGGTTTTCTTTCCTTGTCTCCTGCTACTTCATGTTTGTTGCGTTTCCAATATCTCCTCATTATTTATTCCACATCTCTTGCTGCTTTTATGATACAGGGAAGATTTCATGTACATAACCATCATTGAGAATGAAAGTGAGATAAACAGCAGTCCTACTTGGGCTCTGTATGGGCGAACTTCTTTGGAAGTAAATTAAACTTGGAGGAATTAAACTATTGTCAAATATACAGTAACATGTCAGTAGCTAGGAGTGAAATTCTTCAAAATTAGTTTCTTAGCAGGGTTTTCCCTCCAAATGTTGTCTGTATAACTACATTTCCAGATTAGAAAACAAATCCTAAAGCCTTTTAGATTATGTATTTTACCTGTGTATGTCATGAATATAAAGACTGAAGTTCCTGCAACTACCAGGTGTGTTTGTTCTAATTTTTTCAATTTTTAACAGGCAAACATTGCAGTTCAGACTGTATGAGACAGACATGAAAAACCACCAGGAAGCATGCCAAGAGCTTTATTAGAAAGATTTAACAAACATCAGAAAGTTGACTAATATGTTTTAATATGTTGAAATATTTTATCCTAAGAAGTATTCAAATTAATGAATTGCTAGAGCTCGCAGTATTTTAGGGGAGAAATTTTAATTCTTTAATAGATTTATTTAAATGTATTTGTTTTCAAAGTCGAAGTCATTGTACTCATAGTTGATTTTCTTCTTTCTATAAAACATCTGAGATACATTCTCTATTCCAGATAAGCTCGTACCTTCCTTGACCTCTAGTTCCCACAGACTTTAAGTAGCAGGTGCAAGCATTTGGTCCGGGTCTTGAAAATTGTATTCCTCCTTATTTTTATTTCTCCCGGCTTATATCTGAGACCGCTTCTAGGCAGGACAAGAGATGAGATGACCTTTTTATGGGGTGGGAATATAACAGTAAAGTCACAGGAAGTGAGGTGACACATCTGGAATATTGGCCTACCTGGTGAGGCCACATCTGGAATATTGTGTCCAGTTCTGGGCCCCACAGTTCAGGAAGGACAGGGAACTGCTTGAGAGAGTCCAGCACAGAGCCACCAAGATGATAAGGGAGTGGAGCATCTCCCTTATGAGGAAAGGCTGAGGGAGCTGGGGCTCTTTAGCTTGGAGAAGAGGAGACTGAGGGGTGACCTCATTAATGTTTATAAATATGTAAAGGGTGAATGTCATGAGGATGGAGCCAGGCTCTTCTCAGTGATGCCCAACGATAGGACAAGGAGCAATGGGTGTAAGCTGGAACACAGGAGGTTCTGCTTAAACTTGAGAGGAAACTTTTTTACAGTGAGGGTGACAGAGCACTGGAACAGACTGCCCAGGGAGGTTGTGGAGTCTCCTTCCCTGGAGACATTCAAGACCCGCCTGGACTCCTTCCTGTGTAATCTCGTTTAGGTTCCTGCTCTGGCAGGGGGATTGGACTAGATGATCTTTTGAGGTCCCTTTTGAGCCTGGTGTGGGGTTGGGTGGTCTCTAGATTGGGTAACCCCTCCAGAGGCTCAGCTTTGCTCCCCAGGTCCTGGACCCACCCCTGCCCTGCAGAGGAAGAAGATGAGCCTTCAGCACCCTTGGATTCCCTGCACAGGCTGACCCCAGAGCCCCTTTGCACTGTGCTGGCAGTGTGGAGAGGACTTAGTGTAAATTAAATTGAGTGTAAATTATCCTAATATTCTGTGATTCTGTGAAGTGAGACTTTTGATGTTTTCTGTTGAACTGCTTTTCCATTTAATGTTACAATGGTTTGCAGTAGAGACAGTTTCTGTCTATCTTATCTAAACATCAAAAGACTTACTGTTTTCCAAACAAGAGATACAGAGTCAGGCAATCTGAATCACAGAAAGAGTTTATCATTCTGACCTGCATTTACTGTCTGTTTCAGAAAAAAACCCCGAAGTTTAGAAAGAGAGTTTGAGGCAGCATTTGGTAGGCCATTACTCTCATCCTTATATTTTTCCATTAGTGTTATTCTAATGTCTGTTATTACTACATTGGTGTTTTTGTTGTCAACATTTTTACCTTAGTGTGAATTTATATTTCCAAACGTCTGTTTTTTTAGCAGTGATTTTATCAAAAGGTACCTATACAATAAAGTAACATGGAGAGAAATTATCCTTTATGTTGCTACTATATGGGGATTAACAAAAAAAGATAGTGGTTTTTTACTAGTTTCATATGTAATTTATTTTTTTTTTACTAATAAGACAAACTCAATGGATATTTTTTAACGGAGTTTGAGTTTTTGCTTTCTTTTTTTGCTAATCCTCAGTAGCCTAATAAATACCAATTTTATAGGAGGTCTAATGTGTTTATTTTGGGCTCTTGTTAATTGAAAGGATGAGATGTTCTTTTGATACTCCTTTGCACAGGTCCAAACAAAACTCATCACTTTGCCATATCAGGTCTTTAATTAGTGTGACTGTGGCAGTTTCAGACAGTATTGAAGTTTGGGTCTGTGCCCTATAGGGTGCCCTGTAAGCCCATATTTGATCTAGATCAGTCACTGTCATACATTTCTTCTGAATTAGAAAGAGGGAGAAGAGGGGAGGAAAGAGAGGGGAGAGGAAGAAACCTTAGTCCTTTTTCCTGGGCCATTTCTCTAAAGCCTTTAAGAATTCTAGGACTCTGGCACATGAATGTGATTCAAGACACAAGACAGGGCTCACTGGGCAGTCTGGACAGGATGTCAAGTCAGGTCCTACCACAGTGATTAGAAAAGCTGTTTCGACTGGAAACCCACCCTGATGATTTGGTTTTTCCAATTCTGTTGTGTTAAATCTTACTGAAGTGGTAGATTTATTCTCTGCTCTTCATTTAAGATGAAATACTATATTCCCCAAAAACAAGAATAAATGCAAAACCATAATGAGTCTAACTGCTTTGGGGCACAGTACTTTATTTGAGAAGTGGCACATGAGGATGGATGAGATGTGTTGTTCAATAGAGAGAAGGAAGTTTCAGTATCTTCTAGCAGCAGTGGCTTGTAACCCTGAGAGAGGCCTGGAGAAACGTGTTTTTGGATCATGGTGCTGACTGAAAAACATTTTGAATTGTGAGTAGGAAAGATTTCCCTAGTTGCTTGAGTCTTACAGTGGCTGGAAAAGCAAAACTCTGTACTGTATGACCAAATTATTCACAGTTGTGTGATTTCACCAGCAGTTTCTTTTAACCTACAAGTCTCTAAATATTTGGCCTAAACCAAGTCTATGCAAAGAAAAAGCTTTAGAAGTCCAAGGCAGAGATTTTAGAGCTGAA
Organism: Antrostomus carolinensis; assembly: GCF_000700745.2. Taxonomy (NCBI): domain Eukaryota; kingdom Metazoa; phylum Chordata; class Aves; order Caprimulgiformes; family Caprimulgidae; genus Antrostomus; species Antrostomus carolinensis. Next base: position 27,845 of record NW_010297788.1, on the reverse strand, counting down.
GAGAATTCCTGTTTTCAGTCTCTCATCAGCTCCTCACCAGGGTAATAACCTGTTCTGGTTATGCTAGAACAAATATACTGTAGCTGTAGAAAGAGGGATAGGATTTCATATAAAAACATGATTAGAATATGAAATATATGATGGTTGTTTTTTGGTTTTTTTCCCCCCTCGGCTTGTATCTGGAAAGTCCACAGAAACCAGAAAAACAGATCAAAAAGCAAAGACTGTCTGTCCGGGCAGCTGCCATCTGTGTTGGGGTTGTCTCAGTGCTGGCCCTGCTGTGGCTCTGTTGGGTTTTTCCAGTGTTACTGTATAAGGTTGGGGTCTCAAACACTTCTCAAAACCACAGGAAAGAGACTTCAGCATTGAGACTGGTTTTTATGGTAGTTTGCCTCCATGGCTATGTTCTGCCAAGTTTATTATGAACCATAATAACCAAAACACCTAACAATAAGCAGATCAGGAGTTAAGACATACTTTCTTGTAGCATGGAGGTCTGCCTACAGCCTGAAGGTGTCCCCTATCCATCATCTCTGAGTCTTTATGCTCCGTGATCAGAAACAACACAGCTTGCAAAAGTATCTTGTCCTTATCCATTAGTAAACCTGTGTGTAAACAGTGTGCATTAACCAACGATCCAGGGAGCTTAGCAGTACCTACTGAGACTTTTTCTTGCTTTAAGGAGCAGGAACAGTGTAGGAGAGGTTGACGTAGACAGGGTTTCACAAATGTGTATTGTACCTCTTAGATGCTCATTAAAGCATTACGCACAGGCTTACAAAATGGTCAAGACACAGGGACCAGTATCTGCAAAGAAAAACTGTAAGACAGTAGCTAAAATGTGATTATGGGTGATCAGAAGAGAGGCAGTGTGATTCAGAGCATTAAGCCAATGGAATAGAGAATATGGAACATCTTGTTTTCGATTTCATCCTTGGCTCATGGTTGAAAGCTTATTGCCGTCTTCATATAAGCTCTTTGCCTGATGTGAAGTAAGTTTGGGATTAGCTCAGTTAGCCATAGCACAACAAACATCAACATAGTTGGTGGAGTTAATCCTTACTGACAGCCTCAGGCACTAGCTACACCAGGAAATCAAGCAGGATAGGGAAGGGTCAGATGCTGTGGTGCAATCAGCGTTTCTGTTTAAATGCCAGCATCGTCCCTTGCGCAGTTTTGGCCCAAGCCACCTAGCAGCCTCCCAAATGGTTCCTGGGCACAGTCTAGGGCAAGACAGAATTAGCCTATCCCCATCAGGCAGAATGGATTAGGCTACCCTGCTCTGGGGGAGGAAAGAGAAAGGAGTTCTGTCTCATGGACATAAGGACCCCTTGTCCTCAAGGCCAAGGAACAGCTGTTGATTTGCTAATGTAGCTACAAGCAAGGAGATTGAATTATGTGGCCCTTAAGGTGGATCAGTGTCAAAGTACCAGCACACAGAAGCTGGTACTGCCACTGTATTGGCTAAACTTGTTGTGTAGCTTGAAAAGAAAAAAAAATAACCCTTCCATTTCCAGTGTGCCAGTCTGTATCCTTATCCCACGCATAACAGAGAACCCTTAGATGTCTTACTGAAATCAGTATGACAATTCCATATGTGTATGTTTTATAGATATTAATATATATATGTGTGTGTGTGTGTGTGTGTGAAGTTCATAGGTATTTGCCATAGCCTCACTAAAACCTGTGAAAAAACTTCCACTGATTTCAAAAGGAAAAATTACAAGTTGTAAGTATGGATTACTTTTTTGACTTACAAGATGAAACCCTTGTTTGTTAGAGCAATTAATTTTGTCATCAGAGTACCTAAGAAAGAGGATAAATAAATAATATCATAAGGTAATGCAGTTAGCACCAAGAAAGTAATTTGCAGTCAAACAATAAGACTATTCCTGATAAAATATAAATATAGAAAAAGAAAGTAATTTTATTCATAAAATAAAATCCCTATTTTATTAGATGGTGTCTGGAGGTGACAGTCACAGATCAAAAAACATGTGTATGTGAAACTTCTGCCTTGCTTCATGTTTCGGAAGAAATACCAGAAGAAAGTTCTGGAAGATAACTCATTAAAGAAGAAAATCAAACATAAATCAATTTAGTGATGGTTTGCAATGACAATGTGTGGTGGGTTTAGCCTGGCTGGGAGCCAAACGTCAAACAGCCACTCACTCACTCTCCTGCAATGGGATTGAGAAGGGAATCAGAAGGGTAAAAGTGAGAGAACTCATGGGTGGAGATAAAAACAATTTAATAATTTAAATAAAATTTAAATTAAAATAATGATGATAATAATAGTAATAATGGAATATATGAATGAGTGATGCATGGTGCAATTGCTTACCACCTGCTGACCGATGCCCAGCCCAGTCCCAGATAGTGATCCCAGAGCAGAGACAATCCCGAAACCAAAACCACAATCCTAGAAGAGTGAAAGCCCAAGAGAGAGAGCGAGAGCCCAAGAGATCCTAATTAATATACTGAACATGACGTCACATGATATGGAATATCCCACTGGTGTATCCAAATGCCAATTTGGGTTTGCTAATTTACTGTGCTCCCCACGAGTTTCTTCTGCACCTGCAGACTAGCAAAACATGGGAAGTTGAAACCTCCTTTGTTTTCTTAGCAACAACTAAAAACATATTATCAACATTCTTCTCATAACAAATCCCACACTGAAACCAAAACACAGCACTGTTCTAGCTACTAAAAAGAAAATTAGCTCTATCCTGGTGAAACCAGGACACAATGTAAACAAATCAATTTTGTACCTCTGATGTGATAAGGATACAGAAAGTAATGTAACGGAGAATCATATGTATTCAACCAGTCTCTGTTGTCATGATGATACCTCTGTGGGTAGTAAGTGTGATAACACCAGCCCCCAAATAAACAAGATGTAAGCCTAACTGCAGAGATTTGATTTTGTCTATATTAAATGTCTCAGTTACAGCTTGAAGTCCAGGGCTCCAAGATGAAGTGCATTATTTGATCGAGGTTCCCAGAACTACCACCCTGCAGCCGTGCATGGGAGGCCCTGGGCAGCTCCATTCCTTCTGAAGGTCCTGGCGTCACCTCTGCTGTGGGACTCTGCTGTGGGACACTCTGCCTGCTGGGTTAGAGTGTCTCCTTTCGCCTGGGCTGCCTGTTCCACAGACAGGCACATTTCTCAGGATGTTTAGAAAACAAAATACATAATGAATTAAGATAAAGAAAAAACCTCCAAACCCTGCTGTAAAGCAAAATACAAAATAAAACCAAACCTGACAAACACACAGAAAGTCCAAAGAGAGGTCAGAGCACATTTACAAGACAGAGAAAATATAAAACAGTGATATACCAACCAGGAGGAATAAGACAACAGTGGATATAGATATCAAATATGGATGGAGATACAGATATATAAAGGGGAGAAATAGACATTACAGTTTTTGACAGACTACAGAAAAGGTAAGTACTAGGAATAATATTATGGGGATTTTTTAAGAAAGAGGAGAAGGGGTACTCTGTTTAAGCTGTGGTATTTAGTTATTCTGGAACCTCAAGAGTAGAACAAAGAATGATAAACTACATTTGAATAATAGAAGAACTTATTCCTGTAGAGATATATGGTGTATAAACAGCTTTTAAAGGAACTAAGAATGACAGTCATTTTGAGAGTCATGTCACATCATTCTTTGGGGGATCAGGAGAGTTTATGAGTACGCAATACTACATACAAAATTATGAAACTAAGCAAGAAACTGCAGACCTCTTTTAAATTAATTTGTCAATGACATCTTAAAGAAATCAGTTAAAAAACAAAACCAGTTTTAGTTATTCTTTAAGTATTTAGGCAAAGTGATTTTGGAAAATAAAAGGATGTGTGGATGGCACACTTTAGGATAATCAGAAGCAATCCCTACCAGAGCACTGGAAACAAAAGGAAATTAGCTGGCTGCACTGTGGTTTCAGTTCATGGCTCTGATGGAAACAAAATAGTGGCTGAAGAGTCGAATTAACAAGAGACAGTATTTGTCCTAACATGAGAGTGTCTATAACTGAATTAAGTAATGGTTCATTGAGCAACCAACGTACCAAGTCAGGACTAATCTCCCTGACAGGCTGCTTATACAGCTCAGAACACCAGATTTGGTACAAACAAGAAATGTGTTTCTCTTAGCAGCGTCTGTACACCCTGTGAAAGTAGGAGGAAGCGCATCGTAAGCGCTGCACTTCATAATTTTTGTTGTGATTTAACCCCAGCTGACACCTAAGCACCACACAGCCGCTCTCTCACTCTCCGTACAGTGGGACTGGGGAGAGACTCAGAAGGGTAAAAGTGCGAAAGCTCGTGGGTTGAGATAAAGACACAAGCAAAGCAAAACAAGGAATTAATTTCAGCCATCTTCAGGAAAGCAGGTCTCCATCAGTTACTTGAGAAGACAAATGCCATCATTGTGAATGTCCCCCACTTCCTTCTCCTTCCCCCCATCTTTATATGCTGAGCATGATGTCCTATGATATGGAATATCCCTTTGGTCAGTTGAGGTCAGCTGTCCCAGCTGTGTCCCCTCACAGCTTCTTGTGCACCCCCAGCCTCCTCACTGGTGGGGTGGTGTGAGAAGCAGAAAAGGCCTTGACTTTGTAAGCACTGCTCAGCAGTAATGAAAATATCTCTGCATTATCAACACTGTTTTCAGCACAAATCCAAAACACAGCCCCACACCAGCTACTATGAGGTAAACTATCCCAGACAAAACCAGCACAGTTTCACAATGAAGTACACTAAAAATGGCTATTGGTTTAACTTCAGCCAATGCTAGATGCACCATAAAACTGATAAGGAAACTATAAAACTATATGAGACATCAAAAATCAGTCCTCTCACACTCAGTTCAGTGACAGACGTTCCAAGAAGATTGGTCTGTCAGGAGGTCTGGTGTGCTACCAGAGCCAGGCATTTCAGTCCAGCATGCCCTGTGGAAGGTGCTATGGTCATGGTGCAACCATACCCTGACTGACACCCTAGTGTCCATTACAGTGGTCTGAGCTTCCCACCCACCTGACATTTCCCCAGGGAACAGTGAGCAGTAAAATAGCAACTTACTGTCATGTGAAGTGTTAGGAGGCTTCAGAGCAGGCATCATGTTTGGGGAAGGAAGGTTGGCCAGGGCTCAGAAGGCCCCCCACACCAGTGGACATTCAGTTCACACTCCGAGTGTGAATCCAGTAACATTAAATGTTGGAGACTTTTGATGGCATTGTAGTTTCTGCAGAAGAACTGTGCAGGAATACATTCTGATGAGCTGTACTGGCTTTTAGTCCAGTCTAATCTTAATTCCAAAAAAGGGTGGGTTTCTGCAGGACCACTGAAAGGATGGTCTAGGTAGCTCAGTACCTTCCTTACCACTTCTTCAGCTCCCTGGCTGAGGAGCAGGAGTCTAAGGGAATGGATAGAAGTGCAACAGAGTAGTGCTGACAAAGAACAGTTAGTACAGAGGCAAGGAAGATGAACCAGAGCTGGACATGAAGATGGGTGCAGCCAGCTGCCCAGACCTTGCTCCCTCCCTCCCTTGCTCTCCTTTAGAGCCCCTTCTGACCACACTAAAATGCTGATGGCACCCATTTAGCATGTTGCTTGGGCAGCATTAGATGTTAGTTTGCAGGTCTACTCCTGGGAGAGGAAGGATGGAAGTGTGAAACCCAGGGCCAGGAGAGAGGTGGCTGTACTGGAGCTGAAACCAGGCTACCCCCAGGGAGACAGGCTGGGCAAGGAGCTGCCTGGCACTGAGCTTTGGGGCAGATGGTGGAAGAGGCTGGAGCGGAGACTGGAAGGATCCAAGCAGAAATACCCTCAATGCAGGGTAATACCAGCCTTGAAGGGGGAGCTGGCCTCTTGGCCTCTCCCTCCCTTCTGAGGCTTAGTTGGAAGGTGAGGGTGGGCTCTGATGTAGTGATGAGCACAGGAATATGGTCTGTTGGTTGAGTAGAAAGGAAGTGGTTGGGGCAGTGGGTGGAAAAAAGAGGGGCCATGGCACTTGGACACACAACAGATGGCTTCCAAGGCATAAATAAGGGTCTTTAAAGGAGAGGAAAGATCTGAGACAAAAGCAGGATCTTTCACGCAGTGTGCAAGTACTGCGGGGTGCTCTGGGCAAGGCATCATTTCAATCTATGGTATCAGATAAAATGAGTGACATCTTTATGAATCTGGGAAATGTCAGCTGTGCCATAGCTGATAAAAAAGCCTGCAAGTGACATCCTGCTAATCTTTAGGGATTCTTAAGAAAGTGATGAGCGATTAGACTACCAAACTGAATTTTAAAATGAAAATAAATCAGACATGAGCAGAGTATTCTGGAAACACCATCCTTATGGCATTTCAATAGATTTTGCAAGAAGTCTTGTAGTGTTCAGGCCAGAATAAGGGGAGATATAAAGCCAGACATCAGATGCACAGCAGAGCAGTTCTCAAATTTATTTTTCCTTTCAAAGCAGTTCTGTGCATACAGATGTTTCACTTGCAGCACTTAAAGAAAAATCCCAGTAAATGATTTTTCACTGCGGAGTTCACTCAACTCCCTTGCTGTTGTCAGTGGGATTGGGGCTGTCCATACCACAGCACGGGCAGCTTGTGCATCCCTGCAAGCAGGAGGTGTTTTGCCAATGGCTTTCAAAGATCTTTGCTGATAGTGGCATAATATCGGGTGCTGCTACAACGTCTGCAGGGAAATTATTACAGTTTCTGCTGCTTATCTGTTCCCAGTAGGATTCATTTACCCCAGCTCCTTTTACCTGTCAAAGCCTTTGCCATGTTCTTTTATTACCTCTCACTTTCTTTTTTCCTCTAACATGTCTTCATCCCTGCTCCTTAGCACAGTAAATCCTACTATTTATTAACAACATTCTTAGCTGTAATCTCTGTTAGCAGTCCTGGCCTCCTTCCCAGGCTACTTTGGGCCTCACTCACTTTGGAAAAGCACTTGCAGGAGAATTGTGCAGCTTTGAACTTGGTGTTCAGAAGTTAAAAACAAACAAAGAGCTTACAGTACACTGTTCTGTAACCTGCTTCCATGAGAAACTGCCTCAGAACAACCTTTTGGTTTTGTTAGTAGAGTGCTTTTAAAGTAATTTTGACTTGAAATTTCCAAATTAATATTAATGCAGGTTTACAGTGAGCTATGTATTCTGCTACTTATTTTAAACCACAGCTGTTCAGAAAATAGACTTTCATTTCTACCATTTATTTTTCATTTTATTTTCATTTCATGTATATTTTTCCCCCTGATTTGGGGACAAACTTTTAAAAAATACGGTCTTTTGCTGAAAGGGAAGTCCATGGTATGTAATTTCAAAAACTCAAACAGACCAAAATGTTTTCAAAGCCAAATACACTTCTGAACTCTCTAGCAGCCCAGATTGATGAAAAGCTTGTCTAATAGCATGTCCAAAACAAAACAATACAAACAATCAAACAAAAAGGTTTGCTGGAATCTAAGAGACAAGGCAGATTTCTTCTAAAATGGTCTAAAATTTCCAAGAGAATGTTCTTTTCTTTTAGAATCTTCATTTTCTGAAGAACAACATCGGAAATGTTCTTTCAAATCATCTCTATTTAAAATACGAAGCAATATATAATGAGTGACTACAACTTCTTTTAAAATAGCTTTGTTTATTTAAAAATAAAAATATTTCTTGATCTTTACAGTTGTTTTTTATTAGGAATTAGATATGAAGAGATGTTCTCTGGCAACAGATTTTTTTGTACAAAAGGGACTGTCCAGTATCATCCAGTGATTACATCTCCCTGCAAGGGAAATGTATATTAGGTATTCTTCTGGAAAAGGTATTTCTTTGAGCTGGCAGAAGCCTCTGCACCTGCTGAATATTGATACATGTCACCATATCCAAGAGAATGTAAAGCCTGTAACTGTTCAGACTTCTTCTTTGTGCATTTCAGATAATGCTGCAGGAAGTCTGTGAGAATTTTTTATTTTTGAACTGAAAATGGAAGTGGAATCTCATGTGAGGCTTTCAGGTTGTGGGAAATGATATTCCTAGAACTACCTAGAAAACAAACAAAAGGACTGTCCATAGATAGATTGCCTTTCTTTACCGATTTTGCTTTTTTTTTCCAAGAATTTTGAAATTGTGTGTGTGTGTATTTTTCTTTTAGAATTGTTCTTTTTGTTAGGAGTCTTCTTTTGCTTCCACATTTCTAAATTAAGTGTAAATTTCTTTGGTTAGCTTTCTCTTTGTATGTGCAAGTGCAATGCTTGCTTCTTTTTAATCACAATGACCAGAGAAGTAAAACTTGAATTTTAATATCTCTAAGAGAAAGTAGCTACCTGCTTTTGATTGTGTTGTATGCACAAATATAATGTCGTGCCTAGGCCAAGAGACAAATTTCTTAAGCAGATTTCTTAAGCAGCTTCTTTGAAAAGTGTAATGAAAAGTTGACCACAAAACTGTGCCTGGCAAGATCATGGAGCAGATCGTCCTGGAAACTATGCTAAGGCACATGGGAAATGAGGATGTGATTGGTGACAGCCAACATGGCTTCACCAAGGGCAAATTGTGCCTGACCAATTTGGTGGCCTTCTATGATGGAGCTACAGCTTTGGTGGATGAGTGAAGAACAACTGATGTAATCTACCTGGACTTATGCAAGGCATTTGACACCGTTCTGTATGACATCCTTGTCTCTAAATTGGAGAGACATGGACTGGACAGAGGCACCACTCTGTGGATAAGGAATTGGCTGGATGGTCACACTCATAGAGTTGTGGTCAATGGTTCGATGTCCAAATGGAGACCAGTGATGAGTGGAGTCCCTCAGGGGTCAGTATTGGGACTGGTGCTGTTTAAGATCTTTGTTGGTGACATGGACAATGGGATTGAGTGCACCCTCAGCAAGTTTACCAACATCACCAAGCTGTGCAGTTCAGTTGATATGCTGTGGGGAAGGAGGGATATGCCATCCAGAGGGACCCTGACAGGCTTGAGAGGTGGGTCTGTGCAAACCTCATGAAGTTCAACAAGGCCAAATGCAAGGTCCTGCACCTGGGTTGGGGCAACCCCAAGCACAGATATAGGCTGGGCATTGAGTGGCTTGAGACCAGCTCTGAAGAGAAGAACTTGGGAGTGGTGGTGGATGAGAAGCTGAACATGAGCCAGCAATGCACTCTTGCAGCCCAGAAGGCCAACCGAATCCTGGCCTGCATCTGCTCCACTGTTGTGAGACCCCATCTGGAGCACTGCATCCATTTCTGAGGCCCCCAACATAAGGACATGGACTTATTGGAGTGAGTCCAGAGGAGGGCCACAAGGATCAGGAGAGGGCTGGAGCACCCCTCTTATGTATGAAGACAGGCTGAGAGGGTTGGGGCTGTTCAGTCTGGAGAAAAAATGCTCCCAGGAAACTTTATAGCGGCCTTCCAATACCTGAAGGGGCTACAGGACGGCTAGGGAGGGGCTTTTTACAAGGGCAGGGAGTGATAGAACAAGAGGAAATGGCTTTAAACTGGAAGAGGGTGGGTTTAGATTAGATATTAGGAAGAAATTCTTCACTGTGAGGGTGGTCAGATACTGGAACAGGTTGCCCAGAGAAGCTGTGGCTGCCCCTTCCCTGGAAGTGTTTAAGGCCAGGCTGGATGAGGCTTTGAGCAACCTGGTCTAGTGGAAGGTGTCCCTGCTGATGGCAGGGGGGGTGGAACTAGACGATCTTTAAGGTCCCTTCCAACCCAAACCATTTTATGATTCTATAAAAAATGGGTGACTTTTTATCATTAGGACTATCTCCTGGGCTCAGTCATGTGATGATTTCATATTCATCTTGTCAATTTTCTAACTTCAGAACTATTCTGACTTCCCTCATGTACTCATTTATTTTGGTGTTATTTTTATTTTGTAAATTTAAAATCCAAATGATAACAAGGTACACCTATTAATGTATTCAGAAGTCATATAAACTGGTGCTAAAAAAGCTGTTATTGAATTGGTTTGTAATAACTACACAAGTGTCATGCAATATAACCAAGAAATTTTCGATCTCTGTAATAAAATGAACGCTACACAAGCAAAGCATGCCATGTGCTATGCTCTTGGTTTGTCTTCACAGCATTTTGACCATACTGGCATTCTGAAATGTTTGACTGCCAAGATTCAATGTTAATTGCCAAAATATTTAATTCTCGACTGCTCACTGAATATTGACTAATATGTACTTTCATTTACTGTGTCCTCAGCATGTTGTAAGGAGTTAAATTGTAGGATGCCTTGCCTAAATCTATTATTAGACATATAGCATTCCGAGCACCTGACTGTTTATGAACAGTGTGGTGCAGAAACCACACTGGAAGGACTTTTGCTTATTGCTTATTACCACAATGCTGTTCTTATAGATTACATTTGATTGCTGCATTAACACAGGCTGGCTCTGCCACTCAGTAACTAATCACTTTATCAGCAGGATACTACGTAAATACTTCTGTGGTAAATAAGATGCTTAGAGCCTAAATTTGTAATCTAAATTCAGACACCAGCCTCCCTAACGTAATATACAGAATGGATTTTCCATTTTTCTGTTCAGTATTTCACTTATGCTTGGTTCAGACACAAATACTGTCAGCTGGAAGAATTAATTACTTAATTATTTTTACAATCATTAGATGTCAGAGTTGTAAGCAAAAATATGAGTCATTTTAAGTAACCTTTTACATCAGCATATACAGTAATTAAATCATGCCACGCTGCTGTGTATGAGTGAAAAAAGCAAATACAGGTTTTAAGAACTGTGCAAAAGAAAAAGGGGACAGCATAGCTTTGGCAGAAGCAAGAAGAGTCCAGAGCCAGCTTACGCAAAGAATGACCCAGACAGATGTACTTCACCCCAAGGATTCAGATTCAACTCTCTGTGACACCGAGTCCAGTTTAGTGCATCATGTCTGTGGTTTAGTGCTTCAAGGAGATTGTTTTTGAGCTGCATGCAAGATAAGAAAAATAAAACCGCAGGCAAAGTGTAATTATTAAGGTAGTAATTGCTAGTAACTGAAGGAGAGAAAATGGCAAGAAAAAAATAGAGAATTGGAAGACAAGGGTGAACATATTAATACTTAGCTTAGTTGCATGGTAGTCCCAGCTCTTTGTCCTTTGTGTTAGGCAATAAATAATTGCTAAGTACTCGAGCTGTGCATATACTGCTTGTAAAATCTCTCTGTGAAGGATGAAATATGACCAGACCTGTAGAGTGAGAGTTATTGAGGGCCTGTCTATAATCTGCTGCACGTGTATGAGACAGTCTGTCATCCATCCAAGTGGCTGAATTGGTTAAACAGCTGCGTGGGTTCTGCCTTCTGCCTTGTGATTCCTCGAGAGAGCAAAACAGGCTTCTCTTTTACAGCAGGAGCATATGTCTGTATGACATATGCATTTGCCCTTTGTAAACAGGTGCTAGCTAAGAAACATGCCCTGCTTATCCATGAAATAACCTGTGGATTTAAGATCCTGTAATTCTACTTCTCTGTGGAATTACAGGGATTTTTTATTTTTCCAGGTGAACCAAGTTCACTTTGCACATGCTTGGCACTGTGCTATTAATCTGCATATATTTTGTGTCTTTGATTCTTCTGTCAATTTGTTTATCAGATCATATGTGATTGTATTGCTATTTCAGGATCAGGCATAGATAGTCTAGTGATAATTAATTTTGCATGCATCCTCATCTCGGGTTGTTAGAACTGACATATCCATAATTTCTACAGTTCTGCCCTAGGACCTGTTTTTATTTGAGCCTTTATCCATTCTTCTATGAATAGATCTCAAGTAATTTAATATATTCTGCTTAGAGTATATAGCCATTAAGTACAGATCATATACTTACATAATATTATATTATAGATTCACTCAGTTTCAGTCTATATTGGTAAAAAGCAGACAAATTAATTTATTGTACCTTAAACACAAAGATGTTCTTTAATACCAAGAAGGGGAATTGTATTTATTAAGATCAAGGAGGTGCATCCACAACAGGGCACAAACAAAATGTTTTTTCTTACGAATATGACATGCCGTGCTAGAACAGACCAGTGATTCCAGTTAGCCCAATGTGCTCTGAGAGAAGCAATAGGAGATGTATTCAGGAAGAACATGTGAGCCTGGCCATTTTCTGCAGTCTTTTACCTGTGCATTTCCCCAGTATGCAGAACTGTATTAGGAGTGTCAGAGGGTACATTTCTGCCTGTCCTTTTTTGTGCCTCTTTAAGGAGCAGTTATTCATGACTTTGTCTAATCCCTCTGCCTTGCCTTTATGAGCTTCTTTGGTAGCAAATTCCAGAAGTCCAGTCTGCTGTATAATCGAGTATTTATTTTTATCTTTATTTAACCAATCTCCTACTAGTTTCATTGCGTGTGCCTTAGTTCTAGCACTGTGGGAGTTGATGAGCAGTTGTCTGTTCACCTTTTCTGCTGCCTTCATTACAGGATAAGCCCCAACCACATCCCTTGCTGCCTTCTTGGGAAACTGAGGACTCTCAGGTTTTTCTGTCTCCTCAAAAGACAGCTGTTTCATTATCTTGATTTAGTTACCTTTCTCTATATCCTTTCTAACTTGACTACACCCTTGTGAGATATAGCTACCTGAACTACAAAAATTATTCAAGCTTTGGGAGCACCATATTTTTGTATGGTCACAAAATGACACCCTCTGTCTTGTTTTTTGATTGCCACTAAACATTCAGCTAATGATTTCAAACAACTGTCAGTGATAACATCCATATCTCTTTTTTGAGTTGCGACTCAAATGTAACTTTCTTCTAAAAAGCACTTTGCAACTAATCCCAAACAAACAGCTTTCAATCTTTGTAATGTATCAGTAAAATGAGCTGTGTGGTTACTCAAGCTCTGTGAACTATTAGGAACTGTCTCTAGAACTGATTTTGAACTGATTTTATTGAAAATATTGATCACTATTCCCTATATTAATATAGGGAATAAATTAAAACAGCACAAAGGTTACCGGAAAGAAAAATATCTCCCTAATAACATTTCAAAATTCAGTTGACAGATAGGAATCTTAATACTGAAAATGTATGCATTCCAAGTTGTTAAGAAACATATAGAGGAGGCCAGTCTCCTAGTGATAAACATTGCCTAAACTTCAAGATACTAGGGTGCAAAGTGAAGGTCTCATTGCACCTCCAGATGGGAGTACCAGGATAAACACAGGCTCAGGAGTATCAGGATAAACACCAGAGAGCTGTGCCTCAAAGACAATCTCTTCTTTTATATTCTTACTACTAAGATGAAACTCCACTAGAAGCAGAGGAGGTAGATATAGCTGACTGGTTGTATCCTGTCTTGGCAATGAGATCTAACTTGAACTGAATTTTAGTACTCTGTGGTTATCCAAACCAGTCTAACACTACACCCTATAGGCACTTCTGCCACAGGTGAGAAGTCCACTATGTCTACAACTCTTGCTTGCAGCCACTTACTTTGGTTTTCTCTGCTTTAACATTGCCTTGTGGCCTAACTTGGATAGAAACTTAATATATAATATGTAACCTGGCCTACTAAAAGGTCTATTGCTGCTAATGCTTCCCCTGCTGCTTTCTCTGAGAATGCCTTCCGCTTGCTCTCTGGATTAGGTGGAAACCTTATGGTGTTTATCTGGTACTTAGCATAACTGGGTTCTCAGTCTTGTGCTTTTAGATAATATTTAGATTTTACACCAGGGGTAAAACAGTCTCTGAAGAAGAGAGAAAAGAGGGAGAGGTAGCGCAGAACATACCATTGGCTAATAACATCTGATACGAGTAGAGAAGTTGCTGGGAAGGGATCAGATGAGATTTCATCTCACTTTCAATAAAAATATTCAAATCAAATATAGACCAAGTTGGTCCAATAGCTGCCCCAAGATGTATGGGCAGATTGATAACAGTCTACTAGCAATATACAGGTCAAAGTGAATGTTGCAGCCAGTTGCAATACACTGGTTACACCGGAGAGGCTGAGATCAAAGCAAAAGGAGGGATAAGGAATTGAATTTCATCTGCTTACAGTATATAACATTTTCATCTAGATTAAATAAAGGAAAAAAACCCCTGTATATAGAGTTAAATATGAAGGAGATTTGTTTAAGTTAAGGGACAATATTGGCACAAGATCACATGCTTATCTTGGCAATAAATATATGTAAACTGGAAACCATATCTGAAGACCAAGTTCTGGAATAATGCCCCAAATGGAGTCCTGAGTGGGAAAAACCTAAAAAGTTTTAAAACTGAGTTTGAAACATTTTTTGAAAGATTATATAGAAGATTCTCAGAGAGAAAATTAAGTTCTTATATATTGCATATGTTATTACCTCCAAAACAGCAAGCGAGACTTTTATTTACACTTGTGTAACAGGATGCAAACATTACATTAACCTCACCTGTTGGCTTCTGCTGCTTGTCTTTGGAGCAGGGCAGGAAACTCTTCCCCCATCTTTCCTAATCTTTTCCCCTCTTTCCTAACCCTGGGTTTACAGGACAAAATCTCTTTGTGTTGCTATTGATGTTAAAACTGCTGAGGGGTGTTTGTGGTGTATACTGCTTTTGAGCTCAGCATTAATCCGTTTTGCCAGAACTGCAGCCAACAGAGAATTTTTCCCTAAGTCAGTTTTACAGGGACAAAAGGTTTTTTCCCACCATCTGGGAGTTTTCTTTAACAAATTCCTTCTTGTTGCAGATATGTCTGTCACTGACAACTCCCTTAATCTATCCTGTTCTGATCTTGTGACACTTATTTGCTGTGGCTCTTGACCTCTTATTAAAATTCTTAAGCTCAATGAAGTGGAAGCATCATGTGCCTTTGCAAATGGAGTAGACGCTTTGTGGGCTTCTCCGGTAGCCATCTGGCTGTACCTGAGAAAGTGCAAATTTCAGCTCTGCTGAACACAGTGGAAATGAAACAGAAAGACAACAATATTTATCCCACCTAGTTTTACATGTTTAGATTTCTTTGATCTAGCTCTCCTTGATAAAACAGATTGAGGAAAATTAACCATTGGGAAGGTTTGAGAAAAAGATGTTGCAACAATGCAAGTTTGATTTGGAAATTTTACCCTCCAAACCTAAGATTTCTTTTCATAACCAATTGGGAAAAGTGACAATTATCATCATATGTATAATTTTTAGAAATGCCTGAAGGACTTCTTTAAACTTTACACAGTAATAGTAACATGTCAATAGAACAGGAGTTTCTAACCTACGAGATGTCTACTTGTACTCTAATGAGTCAGAAACTGCCTCTAACCTCCCTCAAGCCCTCCATTTGGGACTAACTATCTTCCTAGCTTTCTCCAGCTTTAAACATAAGTCAGGCTACCTTTTCCGAATCTGGTGCCAGGCCTTTAACTCTGAGCAATTAACGTCCTTTTTAAATTATTAGGAATAGTTTTGTGTAAGACGAGGAAAAGAAAATTTTCATTAACAAATAGGAGTGGAATATGAAGTGGTAACCTTATATTAAAATACATCTAGTCCTGTGGAATTTCAACAGATTATTTTGACATGCAGTGCAACTCCCACTATTAAATGGAGGGAAATATATCTGTAATGCATGTAAAACTCTTAGAACCTTTTAATCTGGTTTTGTATTATTTACAGGTATTTTATACAAACAAGCATTAAATGGAAAGGACATTAAGATTTGCTAATACAAAGTCACAAATTGCCAATCTTAGGCTCACCACTGCAACATGAGCTGATCTCTTTTGTAGATGAAGATGGCTTAATTTTCCTCTCATAGAACACACATATTAGTTGGTGCAAGTGGGTGCAGATACATCAAGGCACTAAAGGTACTAAAAATACTTTTGTTTTTAACATCACTGTTGTTATTCTAAAAGCTTATTATTAAATAATGCTTTTTATGAAACTCTTTTTAGAAAAAGAACAAAAACCAAAAGCTCAATCTGTATCTAGACATATATAAATTATAAAAAGAAAAAGAAAAATATTGACACATAAAGGCTCTATGTAATGTCAACTGTTATGCAATACTATTTACAGGCACTGCTCTACCCAGGATGATTAATAAGATTATTTCCACATCTGGGTGGTGTTAATAGAGAGCTAAGTACTTGTTATAGCTTTGATTAAACTGTTTATGAAGTATGACTTTAATCAGCTCTATGACTTATAGTGTCTAGGTAAATGACACTCCTATTGGTTTCAAAGATGGTCTTGACCTACAGATGTGAAATCAATTAATGGTTTGTTCTCTCACTTTTACTTTAATGATCCTCATAAGTTCTGACCAGGACAAAAAAGGAGCTTGAATCTTGAAGAACTCCTTGACTTTAAACAGCTTCTCATACTGGCCACATTTGTGATGGTCAGGAGATGCTTTTTCACTGAGACATCATTGTACAGAGGCACACCACCGATGCAAGAAAACTAAGACAATAAAAATCTTTTTTTTTTTTTTTTCTTCTTATTGGCTACTGTTAGCTGTATATTTAGCAGAACTGTCGTGTTGGGTAAATGATTCAGACAAATACACTGGTCTCATAACCCTACAGAGCATAGAAGACAAGTGCTTTGTTAGAGGTCTTTGGACTATAAAGCAGAACTTCTGAAACTTCTATTAACTGAGTAGGCTCTCTAGCAATCTGCCTATAGCTCATGATGTTGTAGAAAATATCAGTATAATGACAGCCGCACTTAACTGTAGACGTTTCTCAGCAAATAGCCTCTATTTTTAAGAGTGCTTTAAGAAATGTAGTTTAAGAAAATAAAGACAATGAATATGAACAAAAGGGAAAAAAAATGAGAAAATGTATTTTTAGTTTATTTGTCCTGATTCAGGGAATTAAAAAGGACAAGTTTTTTCAGGTACTCTTTGATTCATTAATTTAACTATGTGTTCTCAAATACAAACGTTAAAAAATTCAGCAGCTTCTTACCTGTGGATGACCAGAGTAAGGACATCCTACCAAGAGCAATGGGATTTTGTTTGCAATTTCAGTTGTTAAGTTTGGAGCTATGTGGACAACTAGTACCCTTGATGGCTGGAAACAAGAATGATCTCAGCTGTGGGACTGAGTCATGGAGGAGACGGGCAGTCAGAAGGCCTAGGGCAGCAGCTGAAAGAGGACATTAATTCAAGATGAAATCTGTAATACTGTGACCAAATCATCAGGGAGTGCACTCTTTAGGACTTATGCTTTATCTAACAGTTACAGGTATTAACAGAGCATTTAAAAACATATAGATATTTCTATAATATTCTACCAGAACTATTTCACTCCTTAGGGATTAACAAACTTGCCCATCAAAAGTCAGTAAGCTAGGACTGTTTCTGATATGAGACAGTCCTGAGCCTGTATCCTGTATCAAAGCTGCTATTGCATTAAAAACTAGCCAGATTATGCCAACTGCTAGGTATTCTCAGCAGTAAAGTAACTGGAGGCTTGAAGGTGCACTATCTGCGTGCAGGTTTGCATCCTGGTTTGCCCCACCTTCAGAGCTTGAAGAGTTTTCAGTCTTACAGTGAGTATGTAGGTCACAATCCCTCCGGCTCCCTTCATGAGGGCTCCCTCCCACCGCATGAGTACATGGGATGGAAAATGTCTGGTGTCTGTCAGACTCTCTCCTGACGCCAAAATCCCAGAATCCATATTCTTAGCAGATTCTGGAGGAGAAAGGAAAAATGTCAAGAGGTAAATATCCATAAAGGCAATACATTACAAAGGACGGCAGCTGGGGAAAGCCACTTTCATTTGCACTTTCAAGTGGCTGTTTATATGCACGTTAACTTCATGAGAGACCTGCAGGAGCTGTTCACAGTTACTGAGCAATGAGTTTCATAATCAAACAAAAAATTTGGAAGTCTTTATCACTTCACAGTTACTGAGCAATGAGTTTCATAATCCTCAAAGCAAACAAAAAATTTGGAAGTCTTTATCATTAGTGGAAGTCCTCCTGGAGGGCTCAGTAGTGGCAGGGTGGTCAGAAGCAGTAAGGATGCAGCTACAGATGGGATGTGGGCAAGGTGAGAATGGCAGTACACATCCCTTTCTCACTGAGGCCACAGATAGAGCTTGAACTCTGGTGGCGTGGGATGTGATGACAGAGGACACTTCCATCCACCTTAGCAGTGTCATAACAAGCCTCGAAGCAATCTGCTCTGTAGTTATGCTTTCTCGGTGTGGAGATGACTGTACCTCTAGATTTCTTGCCTGCCAATATGATCAGCTTCCCAGGCCAGCTGAAAAAAATATTGTTGAGGAGGTAAAAAGAGAGGGTCTTTTGATAGCTGCAGCATACACATCAGCCTCAGAGTTGCAAGGTTTAGGAAAGAGCACACGTAATTTAATTCTCTGATTAAATTTTAACATCTGGGAAATTTTTGTCTCAGAGGTACCCAACCAAAAAAGAATATTACATTTGAAGAAGCAGCCACACTGGTCTTGATCTCTTCTAACCTCATAGCAGCTGTTATCACTGGGATTAAAAAAAACCTTTTGAATGCATGTAATGATAAATACATTTCCAGGGGCTCAAAAGGTAGAGGCAGGAAGGCTGCAAATACTGATATCAGGCGTTACTAAGGGACAGTCTTCTACAGATGGAAACAAGTTGGCCAATCCCTTAAAAAAGTTGTGTATAATTAGATAAGAAAATATTGAAATATATATATTTGTGGAAATACTGAAATATAGAAATGCCATGCAGTGGGTTAACTACCAGATGAGGTACGAGATGTTTTAGTTCTTGACTGACCTAAAAAAATGATAGACTCCTTCAATTCTAACCAAGAGTTCAGGATGATTAAGCTAATTTGAGCAGATAGAAAGAACCAAGAATGAATTAGATTGATAATCTCGTGTGTTTTGTCAAAAGTTTCATGGATCCATTTTTATAGTTAGTAAGCGCTTCTTTCGCAAGGAAACAAGCATTCTTCAAATGCAGATCAGCAGACATACAAGCCATTAGGTCAGGCATCTGTGGGTTGGGATGGAAGAGCATCACAGAGTTCTATGCTATTAAATTGGGAAGAAACAGGCAAACTCCTGGGATTTCTTACTGAAACAAACTGAATTTTCATACAAAACCATCTACTTAATTCTTTTTTCTGTTTCATCCAGAATAAAATCTCTGGGAATATGCATGCTAAATTATCAAGTACAATTTTAATCGCCGTATGCAAGAACATATCGGATTGACCAAGATTCCATAATTTTCTCAAAGGCAAAGCTGGCAGTCAGTGATGAGGATACCTCTGGCTAGTACTTGTTACCTCCTATCTATCTTACTGTGACCAGGGACAAAAGAAACAGAATTACCTCAAAGTGCTTTGTCCAAATCAAGGCTAGCATCCTTAACTCACCTAAACTCACACTAGTCGATGACTTGAATTGACTGTTCTGTGGCTCGAACTCTTTATCCAGAAATATCTTTGAAGAAATCACTTCATGGACTCTGGCAAAAAACTCTAGATATCCAGACAGGAAAAGGAAATCAGTTCAATGTTCAGTCAAGTGGAAGTAGTA
Organism: Antrostomus carolinensis; assembly: GCF_000700745.2. Taxonomy (NCBI): domain Eukaryota; kingdom Metazoa; phylum Chordata; class Aves; order Caprimulgiformes; family Caprimulgidae; genus Antrostomus; species Antrostomus carolinensis. The sequence goes on along the minus strand of NW_010297788.1, from coordinate 8,320 downwards.
CTTGTTACAGCATACCCTCAGAAGAAAATATGAGAAGGATGATTTTTGTGATGCAAGTTATTTGATCACAGATGGCTGAGCGTAGGCACATTCACATGGTGGGCATGAGAATTAATATGTATGAAAATACAATACATGTTTTAAACATGAACTGCTTTTTAAATGAATTGCATTTTAAATTAAATTACCTGCATTTTAAATATGAACTGCATATTTTAATAGAATCCCTATTTTACACCCATCTCTAACACTGTGAAGAAGTGCTAGAGATATATGAATAGTAAGCAGCTTTTCAGGTGTCCTCACACTGCTAGAGCAGTGTAAAATGAGCTTAAATGTGGATGAGAAGCAAGGATGTTGCTCTGTTAAATCAGCAGTGTTATTAGAAAGATCTGTGGCACAGCGAGTGAAGTAAAATTAATGCAGTTTAACACATTGCAGCTAAATTCAGATTCTATTCGGAAACATGACTGTGGAAAAGATTGTAATTTTTCCTTCATGGATGGATCTATTTCAGAAAAATATTGAGTTAATTAAAAAAAAAATATAAATTAGTAGCCATTGCAGCTATATATGTAACCTTAGATACCAGTAAATCTAAGATAGAATAAAGTCACTGTGTTGTATATCAGCAATTTAATTCCTTACTAGTCAGTGAAGTCTTGAAATATGGTAGTTTGATCAGGTACAAAGTTGGGCTAATCACTGAACATCCAGAAATAGAAAATCTAGAATAAAAGAGCTAAGTTCAAGAAGCACTTTGGTACTTTTTCGAAAAGGAAAAGGGGATTGAAAGACATGCAGGGGAGAAAAATGGTTTAAAGTAGTCTAATTAAGAAAATGTGATGGTTTAGATTCTTATTACTAAAATATAAGTTCCCTCCCCCCCATTTTTCAGAGTCCTTTCAGTTAAGAGCATTGCTTTTGTAAAATTAATTGAAATCATGATTTATTATTGTTTTATTGCAAAGATTACTTCATTTTACGTACTCCTGAAAAATTCCCATTTTTTTTCATGTGCCAGGAATTGAATATCTAAAATTGCAACAAAGAAAATGGATGTGTATCTGTGATTACTACTAATTTTAATGGAATATTAAAGTGCTTTAATTAATCATCTTTCAATCACTCCCAACAGATCAATTCTCTATCTTCTGAAATGTCTGTTTACTTTACACAAGACTTGTAACAAAACAATAATAATCATCATCATCATAATCATCGTCATCTTGTAGTGTTGTAGGGTAATCTCTATCACTAGATTTTTTTTTTTTAGACTAATACAAACAAACATCTCTGAAGACACAGACATAGGAGGCACTGCCTTAAGCAAGGGGATGGACTTAATCACCTCTTGAGGTGACCTGATCCCTTCCAGTCCTGCTCTGGTCATAGAGGGTTGCTCCTCTACTTCCGTGAATAGAAGAATTGGGCAACATTTTTGTCTGTGGAGTGATACCAGAGATCATTGTCACTGCCCTTCCATGGTTAAGTCCATCAGGTGATGTTGAATTCAGTTTTTCATGTTACCAGGACTAGAGACAGAAAAGTCTGGTCTACCAGTGGTGGCAAAACCTGGTCTCGAATATACGAAAATATAAAAAAGTCCAAATGTTTTGCTGTTATCTGTGTGAAAGGGTGGCTTACTGAACAAATGGTTCAAATGTCTTAGTGACACTGGACCAAACATGTTATGCAGGCATTAATCTGTTATACTTTATATTCTAAGAAAAACTGATCTGGCAAGAAACTTGACTACAGCTTCTGACTTCTCATCAAACTACAAGTGAGGTTTGTCACATTTCTGGTTTTATTTAAGAATGAAACACTCCCACAACCTGTAATGAACTTATAATATTTTCTCATTTGTCTTCAAATACATTCTCCTATGAAAAGAAGTGTGTTCTCTAATGTTCAGATTCTCAACAAACTCAAATAGGTTTTGACCTTCATTTTGCTGTGGTTTAGTCAAGATTATAATTTGTATAGCCTTTTCTTAATGATGCAGAAGAAAACACCTATGAAATATTCATTTTAGGCGGAGTATTTGAAGTTACAGTTTCATAAATGTCCAAATGAAAATTACTCGATAGTACATGAGAAGATGTTAGGGGAAAATACTCCACAAAACCAAAGAATGTCTTCTTAAGCACTTTTCTCTTAAATTCCTAAAGCATAAAGCATCCTACACAGATCCATTCAGCAAACCCCATGCTCCTGTAAGGTTTTATGACCCTCCAGCTCTTCAGAAGACTGCCTTGTTTGGTATGTACATCCTATGTGGGCAAGCTGAATGGGCGTATAAAGGAGGCCTGTCACCCACACTTGATATTACAGCTCATCTACTTCATTTTCACCTGTGCAAATTCTACCCACTTAGGCAATTGCTACATATACACCCACTCAACTGCTTGCAATAGAAAGAATGCTATTATTACAGTGTTAAACTGAAGTAATAACTAGAGCAAGGCTGCCTGACCTCTTGACAATCAGGACCTGAATTCTATTACAATGTTTATTTTGGGATTTGATGGCGCATACGGTTTGTAATGCTTGTAGTGGTGTAAAATCGGTCAGAAGCAATGAGACCGTCAACTAGACTGCTCTGAAGTGGAGACCTCAGACCTGACTGCAGTCCAGCCATGGTATGAGCTGTACAACCCTATGTAAAGGAAAGTGTCTAATGCGATAAGGCTGTATTTTGTGTCTGTATGTACATAAGTTTAGAAAATAACCATGTGTTCAGGTGCACATAGCCATGTAATTTGCATATGTGTCTGTCAGTAACATCACCACAGGGCAGGTACATTAAATACACTTCAATCCCGCTAAAAGATGTACACTTACGGTCATCACTAGTATTTTGACTGCTCATACCAGCACTGGGCTTGGTCCATTCTGCCCAGAATGACACTGAGTTATCAGAGGAACTATGTATGTGTGTTTTTGCTGAGGTACCACGTGAGTGTTGCAACCCAGAGAACAGTGTGTAACTATTGCAAACATTTCTGAACCTCTGTGAGTATTTGGAATTAATTGGTTTTTTCCTTCCTCTTCTCTGAACTTTCTGACAGCAGGTTGTGACATGATTGTCATGGTCTAGAGGCAAAATTTAAGTATTTCTGTTCTACGAGCTATACGCAGTTCTTGGTTGACTTTACCAACAGCTTATTGAGACTTCAGCTATTGATACAAAGGTTAAACAGTCCATTGTGACGCTGAAGTGAATAGAGGGAAATCAGCAGATGTATTTCTGACCTGCATCTAAGCTGACCTACTATGAAACCTAAAACATACAGTGTGCTTATGTCCAAAAAGAGCATCACCTTTTAATATCTACAAAGACTCTGCCCTCTCTGTATACTATAATTTCTCACAATATATAGCATTGATCAAACTACAACTGAACAGAACAACTCACCCTATTTCCTCTAGATCTAGGCGCAAAAATAGCTCAAGGCTGCTAATGCAGACAACTAAATTTTATGGCAACTGCTGAATTTCAGGAGACTGGAGGGAGAGAGAAGTGCAAGGGTCTAGTGGAGGTTATGTGAAGGAAGCATGGTGGGTTGTGAAACAGTGGGGTTTAACAGATATGAAGGTAAGAAGGCTGGGGAACAGTCTTTTTTAAAAGGAAACAATGGTGTGTAAAAGAGCTGGGAATGGACCGATTTCCAGATAATGAGGCTAGGGAGAGTCAGTAGGGTTTTGGGTCAATAAAGGGATGCTGGAAAGGATGCATCTAATCTGAGGGAAGCTTTCATTGGTGACATTGTGATAAATTAGGCAAAGAAACTAGGAACCAAGGTAATGGAGAAGAGGCAAGGCTTGTTCAAGTGAGATGGATTAACACTGAGAAGAGCAAGAGAGATGTGGAAAGGAGAGAGAGAATCTCAGCCTAAGAACTAGTGCTGGGATAAAAGAATAGGGAGTATGAATAATGCAGACTGAGATTAGATAAAAGAGAGGGAAGGATGATGATATGAGCATCAGTAGAGTGCAGATATATTGGAAAAGAATGCAGAGATAGTTGCAAAATATTAAGGTATAGAGAAAAGAGAGAGAACAATATGTGGTAGACACCATGTTTCTTTGTAAATTGGAAAAGACTCAAAAATTCCTGATGACTATCACAACTGTGCTATCAGAAAATGATCTGCTGAAAACCATTAATAAAGTATGCATGACAAGAAGACAGGATGAAAACCTATTGTATAGTGAAGAGTTACACTTCCGCCAAGTGGCAAACTCCAGCTGCAGTGGTTAGAAGGTCTCCAGCCTTGTGGGCTGAGAACCATCATCCCTGCCAGTAGTTAAAATGCTGAATCTGGAGCCAGCTGGCCTACACTGACAGCTGTGAAAGGGAAGAATAATGAGATTGGGGATATGAAAAAGAAATGGGGAGACTTGAGAAGCAAAGCAGCCCAGGCTCTCATGATCTTCCACACGTTAAGAGGGATGGCTTACAAAGAGTGTTACATCGGGACCAATGAGCTCTTCCTGGAGCTAGGAGTATGTGCTCTGTTGTTGCTTAAGTCAACACCTTCTGCTTCAGGGCAAAGGAACCGAGTTAGTTGATAGACCATAAAATCTAATTGTTAAGTGATTTTCTGTCTTCCTTCAGGTCAGCAACGATATTTACAAGAACAGGCTAAGGCTGAGCCCTCAGCCTTGGCAGAGTTTGGCCCATTTCACATAGGTAAAAAGAGAATTAAACTTTCACACATAACATTCATATTCACCTGCCTGGGCAATATACCTCCTCATACCATCTACAGTCAGCAAATTTAGTCCATCTAACACCTTTCCCAGAATGTTATTGGGGGACGTTTCCTTCAGGATCTGAGGAAAAAGCAGTGTCTTTATCTGCTCCTTTTTCTTCATCATCATGAAGTGAGGCATCTCTCCTAGAAAATAAAAAATAATTATTCTTTGTCTCAGCTCCCACCTCTACTGCTTCCAAGCCTGCCTACAAACAATCTCACAGCTGTGGTACTATCCTGATTCCCACATTTTAGCATCAATGATTGATATATCTGGAATATCAATTCTGAAGAGGGAAACAAAAAAAGGGGTTCAAGTTCAGCTTGTTGAGACTTGAGACCTCCCAAGACAGCTATCTCTTCCCATCATTCTACATTACTGGCTGAAATAAGATCAAGTCCTAAGGACCCATGAAGATCACCACTTCCTCCAGAATGGGGTCAAGTAGCAATTTCTAACCCTGTCTTATTCTCCTAAAACAAGCTTCTGCATCTGTCATCCTTTGGACTCTTTTTTTGTTCTTGTTTCAATCTAAATTAATCTGTATAAACAGGAAGGAAACAGAATTAAATACGTAATTTCAAAGAAGATCTCAGCGATGTGTTCTATGCTGGCTTTAACACTTCACTAATCCTACCAGGGACTCTTTTCAGATAAACCCTAACGTTACACTTACCCCTTCTACAGCTTCAGCCCATTGAATCCCATAGGATTTCCTGGCACGATTTCCAATTAGAAAATGAAACATGAGTTTAACTCTTCTCCACACCTTGAACTACTATTTTCTTAACGTGTTTTGGTCTGGAATACATTGGGCAGTGCAGAACACAGAGACTCCTATCATTTCTTACTTTCTCAAATATAGGTGCTAAATTTGCTATTCTTTAGTTATCTGGCATTCTTAACTCCATGAAGCTACTAAAAAATCCTTTCTATTGGGCCTGCAATTGTGTCTGCTAGACATTGTTCTTGTATAGACTGAGAAAACTAACTGGTTCGAGCCTTACAGTTTCTGAACATTGATTTTTCATTCCAACTTTGTCATTTCTGCTCCTTCACCTTTATTATCAATCTGCCAATGCTGCATCTCATTGTCTTTACTCAAAATTAGAGCATAGTACTTTTTCAGCCCTATTATTATGTATTTCCGTTTTACCTTCATTGGTTGCTACTTTTGTTTTTATCTGAAGGTAGAAAATCTTGACTGTTATTTTTTCCCCTGTTTAACATATGCTCCTGATTCACAAGGCATGGTTTATTATACCAATCAGTTATTTTTCCTCCATTTCTCATAGAATCTTTATATTAATGATAATACACACCGTACACTAAGTATTTGTATGATTATTTGGAACCTTTTCTAAAATTTTTGCCCATTATTTAATCTAAAAATTCCAGACTGTTGAAATTTTGAATCTCTTTAATACCTTTTCCCACTCCTTGAGATTCAAATGCCTAAATTCTAATTTCATGTAATGATATGAATTCCTCAGAGTAGTTTAATCCATGATTAGAAATCTCCCTCCATATCCAATGTGCTGCTGGAGGTCCTACCAGATTCCTAAAAGTACTCTGAAAAAGCCTCATACCACTCTTCTTCAAGGTGACTCTAAAAAAAAAAAAAAAATCAGAAGGAAAAGCAAAGACAGTAATGCAATTCTTTTTTATCAGACGATGCTATTCAATACTCTTGATTCCAATGCATCTCTCAATATCCATGTTATCATGACAGTTATTTCATTATACTTCTGCTTTTCAATAGTAGCTTTAGTTCTTTCATTTCTATCCAGATTCTTTGCACGATAATACACCAACATGCAAATACAAGGAAACAAAACACATGCAAGCAAAACAATACACTTTATTTCAGTTACATTTGGTATTGGCCAATAAAGCCCTGTGTACAACCCTTTTTCTATTCTAAATCTACTTTTGCCACTTTAAGACTTGGCATCTGCATTCTATTGACCTCTCTACTAGCAAAAACTCTTTTCCAATGATTTTGCTGCTTCATGCTAAACAAGGAATACAAAGTTTTTCCGAAGCGCCTTCCCTCATGAGAAAAGCTGTTATTGAACAAGTCTGCCTTGAGCCGTAAAAAAAGCCAGAAGCCAGCAGAAAGCCATCACTGGTGGATGCTTTTTTTTCAGGTTTGTGATTACTTCCCCTGAACCACGGCTAGAGCACAACGTATGTGTGGGAAGAAATGTACTGCAGCCATGCATTTTATTTCATGGGAGCCATGCAAAGGCTGCCGCTGGGATGGGTGTGGATACAAGAGGAGATGTTCAGATGGCAGCACTGTTTTCTGTCCTCTGCATCTTCTCAAGAGCAGGTGGGAAGCCAATCTGCTTCTGTCAGCTGTATCAAGACTCTCAAAAGTTCACAGGGAGTCTCGCTGTTGAAGAATCTTCCTTGGGAATAAATCCTACTGGACAATCATTGCAAATCCCCTTTCCAGTGTTATTGAATATGCTCACTTAGTGCATTTTCAAATCTGGGTGAATCTTTCTTAAAGCAGTGTCACACTGTGGACAGCCGTTGGTGGACAACTTCAGGACCCGTTTCAGTCCTGAACCAGTATGCTGTATCCTGGAAGAGATAAACTCCAAGTTCTCTCTCAGAAGTCTTTTCATTCTGTTGACTCTAATCATATATGCATTTTTTTTCTGGTGTTCACCTGAGAAACTAGATTCTAGGTTCCCTGCCTCTTCATTTGCAAATCTCTGTTATTCCTCAATTTCTTGTTCCATATCAAATCAAATCAATGAAATTCTATCACCTGTCTTCAACAGGTCAGATTAATACATTTCTGAACTTAAAAATTGGTACCTATTGGTCTTATCAGTCTAAGCATGACCTCTGTCATATTAGCCATAGGGTGAACAACAGTAGAATGTAAGGCTATTACATTTCAGGTTTCCCCCCACTTAATTTAGCCATGATAACATGGCCTAGCTGCCTTCCATATAGTTATACCCCAAGTCTGTGTGACACCCTGTTCTCCTAAGGCATTCATTTAAAAGAGATTCTTTCTTTTGCAAAACCATTGCAGATTCTCAGCTCAGTACTCAACGCCGAGGTCTGAACGTTTCCTTAATCAACGTGCACACAACCTGGAGGCACATCCCGGGGAAGCTTTTGTCTTCCAAGGAGAGAGCAGGTCCTCCTTCCTGCCCTATGACCGGTGACGGAGTCCGTGTGGGAAGTCATGCAAATACTCAGGTACTGAAATCCACTACCCGCAGCTGTTTTAAACCCCATCTGCCTGTAGGACACGGTGGCTGAACGGACCGTCATTTCGGGGTGCCTGGATACGGAACCCGCTTCACCGCCCCGGGCTGAGCCGCAGGCTTTCACCCCCGGCTGAAGCAGCCCCGGCTTCCCGCCCCAGCGCCGTCCTCCTCGCAGGCTTCTTCGTGGCGACTCTCCCCCGGGACCCACCGGAGAGTGGGAACGGGGTCCCGGGAGACCTGACGGGGGAGTGGGGCGGGAGCGGCGGAGCGGGGCTGAGGATGCCGAGTGTGCGATGCCGCCGGAGGCTCCGCGCCTCCTC
>NW_010297787.1:0-470 GCF_000700745.2 Antrostomus carolinensis | reverse complement strand
CATTACGGTTAGGCATTAGGGCTAGGCATTAGGGTTTCTTACTACAGTTAAGGTTACAGTTATGGTTAGGCACTACAGTTAGGCTTAATCATTACACTTAGAGTGTACGGTTAATCATTACACTTATTCATTAGGGTTACAGTTAGGGTTAGGGGTTACAGGTTAGCGGTTAGGGGTTAGGGGTTAGGAGGTAGGACTTAGCGGTTATTAGGGTTAGCGGTTAGCGGTTAGCAGTTAGGGGTTACCGGTTAGGGGTTACCGTTAGGGGCTACCGTTAGGGGTTAGCATTAGGGGTTAGCATTAGGGGTTAGCGTTAGGGTTAGGATTAGGGTTAGGATTAGGGTTAGGGGTTAGGGTTAGGGGTTACGGTTAGGGGTTAGGGTTAGAGGTTAGGGTTACGGTTACTCATTAGGGTTACTCATTAGGGTTACTCATTAGCGTTACTCATTAGGGTTACTCATTAGGGTTAG
>NW_010297786.1:0-1947 GCF_000700745.2 Antrostomus carolinensis | reverse complement strand
GGCCAGGTCACCTCCAGGTTTGGAGCCTTCACTTGTAACCTTGTGTGTCTTTTAACTTCTAGATTAATGAAACAGCACACGCTTGGGATGCTTCTGGTGTTCTGGGATGCCAGATGCTTTTGGGGTGGGACCCTGCAGCTCTTAGGAGAGCAGCCAGACATAAACAGGACTGCTCACACAGTCAGGCCCTACAGAATCAGGCTGCTGCAGTCCTCAGAGACACAAAAAGTTCACACTGGGTTGAAAGGCCTTTTCATGCCAGGAGCACAAATGTACCCTCTCCAAACCTCCTCCACCAGTTGAAAGCTTCCAAGTATCAGGCTCTTGGCCCACGCAGAGGATGTGGTTGTGGTTTATAAATACCACAGCTGGCAACTTGGAATCGTCTTCACAGAGTTCTTCACCTCCTCCTCCATCACCTCCACCACAGTACAGTGTTCTTCCTCCAGTGGCAGGGGCTCCTCACTGCCCTTGGTTAACCATGGATGCTCCTGCATGGGGAGGAACACAGCTGAAGCTCTCCCTTCTACAGCAGACTGTTATGATGTGAGCGATGAGAGAGAAATAGGGGCACAGGACTGATCATGGAGTGTTGCAGTTTAACCTGGCCAGCAGCCAAACACCACACAGCTGCTCGCTCACTCTCCCTGGACCCAGGGAAGAAGGGAGGGAATTGAAGAGGTAAAGGTAAGAAGACTTACAGGTTGAAATAAAAACCATTTAGTAAGTTAAATAAAATAAAATTAAAATAATAATTATTATTATAGCAATTATAGAATATACAAATGAGTGACATGCAATGCAATTGCTCATCACCTGCTGACCAATGCCCAGCCCATTCCTGGTCAGTAATCCCAAAGGAGAGAAAAATCCCAAAAGCTCAATCCCAGAATAGAGAGAGAACTTTCCAGCCCACCCTCATTTATATACTGAACATGATGTGATACGATATGGAGTATCCCACTGGTATGTCCAAATACCAATTTGGATCTGTTGCTCTGGCTATACTCCCCCCAGCTTCTTTGGCACCTGCAGACTAGCAAAGCATGGGAAGTTGAAAAGTCCTTGATTTCTTAGCAATGACTAAAAACATCACTATATTATCAACATTCCTCTCATACCAAATCCAAAACACAGTGCTATTCTAGCTACTAAAAAGAAAATTATCTCTAACCCAGTGAAAACCAGGACACAGGGGTAAAGTATAAGTACTGCTCCATCTTCTACTTCCAGTGATGCATCCCAACCAGCTCCCTTGGAAATTGCTGCAATCTGGTTCTTGGCCAGATGGCATCCCTTAGTCCCCAGTGCTACTGTACCCACTGCCTCCGACTGGCATCTTGGAGAAACCCAGCACCCTCTGAATCAAGTTCACAATGCTTTGAAAAGATCTGAGTCCTCCAGAGCCTTTTCATCTTTTTCTCTAATAGGCACACATGGGTTTCATCTAGGGTTACACGTCCTTGCTAGCTGGGAGAATCAAGATTGCTTATGCATCTGCACAAACAGGGGTGTCAGTGCTTAAAGTGGAGTATTTGGATCTGAATATCGAGGCCTCGTGCTACTTGAACAGCCTCCTGCTGATATAAATAGCAAAATAACACACAGAAGAAAGCTGCCCTTTTTCTATTGTCTCTCATGGGATGGTTTCCTTGGTTGGGAACATGAGAAAAGCAGTGTCCAAGGCCCTGGGCTGAGCCCAGAGCCCAGCCTGGTGCAAAACACATGCCCTTTCAGCCTAGCCATGGGTAAGATCCAGAACACTGCTTTGCTCTTCTCCCCAGGGTACATACAGGGCTCAGGTTTCCACATGAAGTGCCTGCAAGAGCTGCCAAGTGAAATCACTTAGTACAGTTCCAAAGCACTTCTCACCATCACTGGCTGTCGCTCCCTGGGCATGGAGGGAAGTGATGTCTTATTTCTTCTCAAAGTACAACCTTCCTACTG
>NW_010297785.1:28081-31212 GCF_000700745.2 Antrostomus carolinensis | reverse complement strand
TTCCTGATGTCATTTTAACAAGCCTTAGTGAATTGGTGTTCCAAATGTGTTCTGTCTTTTCTTCTGGGATTATTTAATGGTTTTGCTCTGAGATTATATTGCTGACATTATTAGAAGAGAGCAGTGATTCCTAGATTTTCTTGTCTTTGTCAAGCAAAAAGCTGACTGGGCAGAAGAGTTCAAATTCTTCATTCCTCTTCTCTTCCAACTGTACATCCTTTCTTCAATTACTTGCTCTTTGCCTCTGTTTTTGTTTTAATCGTTATTACTTTGAATGTGGGTGGTTGTCCCTTCACTCAGCGTAACAAGAGCTTTCTGCTTTCACATCACCTGTAAAATGAATGCAAAATGTTGAAATTAAACATGTAATCTTGGACAGTTTGAACTGAGGTTTGCTCTGGTCCAAAAAAGGTATGCCAACACATCCCACATGGGGAGTGCTTTCAGGGTAGTGCACATTCTTTATTAGCAATGGGAGGCAGGATGTAAATCAATGCTTCATTCGGTGGCCTACACCTGATAACGTTAGTGAGTCTTGGATGCATCCCTGTATGTTGAAGAAGCATTTGGATCAGAGTCTTTGCGTAGGTACAAAGCAATTATCTCTTCAGTTGCGGTAAGTGGGGAAAATAGAGGTGATTAATTTGACAAAAATATAGAAGAATCCAGCAATTGAAACAAATTTTTACTTAGAAAGTAGGAAATATTTGACAACAGAGAAGCACTTTTATTTGTAGCTGCATTATCTGTAAATTAAAGATTAAAAACTCCTATTTGTTTACTGAACTTATTGGAGGGGGAACCTCAAACATGCTGTTTTAAAACACTAATGAAAGGGATAGGATTTACCTTGACTTTACAGAGCTTCAGATCTAGCTACTTAATAATGAAACTAGCTAAATTTTCAGATAGATATGTGAGTGGGAATATTTTTTTTGTATTAACATTACTGATAAAGAATATTTTGAGGTAATTTGTGCAGCTGCTATAAATTGGGCAAAAGGTAAAAACAAACAATTTAGTTTTTTAAAATAAAATTACCTTCCTTTGAACAGCCATAAATTTAAGCCCTGCTGCATTTATAAATCTGTTGGAGTCTATTCAGAGGGGCTGTTCACATGAATAAAACCATAAATCTGTTTTAAGTGTTTATACCAGTGGACCTAGTATTGTTTTCTATTTAAAGAAAGCTACTGCATAAAGTAATTGAAAAAATTACAGTAAGTAGGAATTAAGGCACATCTGTGTATATGTGTATTCATATATTTATATTTAGTATTAATAAGAACTATGCATTGTCTGCATTTTTATTGTGAACTTTAAAATGCAAGCCTGATGGAGGAATTGATTTGTGGCAACAACTCTGTCATATAAAATTGTTCTTGTAGTATCTGATTACAAAATAGTGTAACACAGTTTTGCAAGTCTCAGTGTTTTTGGAGACTTTTTGCTGTATAGTATTGTAAGAGTAAAGGTGGCAGTAAGGCCCTGAATGCGTATCGATTTCCTCATTTACAGTTTGAAATGTATTTTTAAAAATATCAAAAAGTGAAATTTTCTTAATAATTGAGAAACAAAAATCCTTATTTATAAAATAGTTGCTTTGTTGTTTTGACACTTTAAAATATAAAGAGTAAACAAACACCTAGTTAACATAGATAGTGGCATTCATGATAAAAGGCAACCAGTAAAATACCAAAACGTCCTGCAGTACCAAGTCAGGTACCTTCACAGTAACAGATTGCACCACATATCACTTGGCAGGGTTCCTCCCGGATTGTAGACAGGGTCAAGCCTAGGCATGTCCATGGCGACTGGGACACTTCTGAAACTATAACTTTTTCTAGTTGCTTAAATATCTTTTTTGGTCTTACTGTCCCAATCTTCTAAACTGTGGTGGCTTTGTGACCATAAACCTTACAGTACTGCATTCAGCCTTAAATAGAGTATATTTAAATATATATAAATACTGCATGAAGTTACTAAGGTGGGGGAGAGTAAAGTGTTGCCCTGATTATAGTATTTCTGTACAGTCTTAGTCTAATGCAATAGCAATAGACCTGTGAAAGGAGGTGGTAAGGAACCTGTGCTGGCCAGCTAATGTCAGTTCCTGATGTCCACTGCCTTTGACCTGCTTCAGCTGCTCTGGCAGCTGTTTTGTCTGCTTTGATCTATAGATAGAACTGTTTTTACTAACGAAATTCTCTCTTGCCCCTCTTCTGCCCCTTTTGATCATTCAAGATATGCTGTGATCGCTTTTGGATGTGCCAGCTGTCCCAAACTTACGTGTGGACGAGAAGGCTGTGGAACTGAGTTTTGCTACCACTGTAAGCAGATTTGGCATCCCAACCAGACCTGTGATGCTGCTCGCCAGGAGAGAGCTCAAAGTTTGCGCCTGAGAACAATTCGTTCTTCATCTATTAGTTACAGCCAGGAATCTGGAGCAGCAGGTATTTATGATTAAGTCTGTAAAGTATCTTTTTAATACATTTGCATGATTGACTCTAAAAAGGAAAGAACTCAATAGTAGCGTGGTAGATAATAACTGCTTTGTCTGTGTGTTTCAAAAACATAAAATATACAATTTTAAGTTTGAATTCAAACTTTAAATGTTACAATTTGAAGTACTCTGTGGCCAGAGCACTTGGCTTCAATCTTAGAGTCTTGTCAGTGTTTTAAATTCTTACTTTGTAGCTGAAAAATGTGATGTCAAAGGAACTTGCTGCAAAGCATTCACTTTGTTTGGAACTCTGACTTCATTCGTCGTGTCACTTGACACATTTTTTCCACTGTAGGTGAAATTTCACAGGGCTGCTAATAAAAAGAGCTGTAAAAAATAAAACTCAAAATTACTGATTTTCTGCTTTAAAAGTAGACTGTTAGTCTGATGCCAGCTCTGACGTTTGACATCTATGTTTGTTAGTATTAATTTCTGTTTTTCATTAAAATGCTCATCTGTCTTCTCTACCAGAAAGCAAACAATTCCATCTCTTAAAATTGAGTTTGTTTATAATCCCCAAATAAACTGTTCAGGGCAGTGTTTTGCAGAGCAAGAGTCCAGTTCGTTATTGGTAAGAACTGGGTCTGAGTTACTCCAAACCCTCATCTCTTTGTCAGCTTTTGTGTCTGCC
>NW_010297785.1:25192-28054 GCF_000700745.2 Antrostomus carolinensis | reverse complement strand
TCTCTCTTGCACCTTGAACGTAGTTAGAGCTGCTGTTCTCCAATCCAGCCCTAAACTTGGCAGTCTCTAGTTTGTTGTTTGTGCTGGCTTATTTGTAACAAGGCACACCATCTTGCCTTAAAAATTGGCATCTTGCTCTAGTTTTCAATAAATTTTAAAATAAACTTTAAATAAATTAGCACACCAGCTCCTTTCGTTTCCCTTTCAGTCCCTCCCAGCATGAATAGCAGTAGCTCTGCCGTACCTGTGCTGTACGGAGTTGCTCAGTTTAGTTATTGCCCTGGAGTTTGTGTGTCTGTTCCTGTCTGGGAACAGCTGGTGCATCCTTGCAGCTGCCCCTGTGCACTGGAGTTGGTAGTGGTGATATTTTCTGCTGCTTCTGCACCTCTTTGGATATTTTTTTATACCAAATATAAGTCCTCTTTTCCTTTTGTCCTACCAAGTAGCACAGAGGCAGTAAACTTGGACCTCTGCACTAGGAGTTGCAAGTTATTTCTGCTGCTGTGAGTAAAATAGTAAAACTTGTCCCGAAGTGCAGATGCTAATCAGTAATGTGAAGGCACGAAGATCACAACAATGGTTGTGTCACTACACAAGTATTTCACTGCTGCTCAGTGACCCCTTGTTTGTTAATGATAGAGATAGTAACTTAACTGCATTTTTCAATATTTGACTTGGGAACAAGTAGAGCCTCCAGAATTTTCTTCTTGCTACAGTATTTTTTTTCTAGGGAGTAAGAATTAAATAGGGCTGTGAAAAGGACTCAAGAGGAGGTTGATGATACCAAAGAAATGCACTTAATGTGGAAAGGGAGATGCATTTAGGATAAGAAGAAGAAATAAGAGTGGAGACTAGAATATTCAAGTATAAGATGCATAATGGCGTGAAATGTAGAAGATTACATTTAAAGAGGCCATATTATCAGTCCTGTATTAACATACATATTTAATGCCTGACTCTAATGTATATTGCATTAAGCTTAGAAAATCCTTGAACAGAGTGTGTGCATTAACTATTCAATTAGTTGAATGTGATATAATATGCCTTGGTTTTAATTAGTTTTACTCAGTCCAAGGTTTACAAATGCAAACAGCTAGTAAGTCATCAAGATTTGTAAAGCAAACTTATAATAAACTTCTTTCATTTTTCAGGTAATGGTTCAATCAGTTTTCCTAAATGTATGTCTATTTTGATTAAATCTGTTTGTCTAAAGAACTGATATGATCTTAATATTCATTTTTAAACAGCTGATGACATAAAGCCATGCCCACGCTGTGCTGCTTATATAATAAAAATGAATGATGGAAGCTGCAATCATATGACTTGTGCTGTCTGTGGCTGTGAATTCTGTTGGCTATGTATGAAAGAGATCTCAGATTTACATTATTTAAGGTACATTTAAGAAAAAAAAATCTGTGTGGCTGGTAATTTGTTTTCTAAAGTATATAGTAGTAGATTTCTAGGTGCTGTAAGTCTGGCTTTCTTCCTGTTGGAGTAGAGAATCACAGTTGAAGTATTGGTATCTGAGAATTAAGTTAGTTTTCAATGCATGTTTTTAACTTACTGCTTTGTTATTTTTCATTTAAAATATTTTTCTAAGTTTCATGCATGTAATGTGTACTTAGTACAACAAATTAAATGTTTCAGATTAACATACCCACTATTTTTACTGATGTCTTAATACTTCTGTATTGTCTTTGTAGTAAGCAGTACAAGAACTCTGATGATAAGTTACCTGTGAAACACAGATTGGCATGTGGTAATATGCAATATGTTTCTCTTTACATTGCAAAATATGCTGTAAAGGAAAAAAAAACCCTGAAGAAAATGTAGCTGCCTATTTGGTATCCATAACATCTGTAACTTGAACCTAAGAACAATAATTTTGTAATTAGAGAACAGTTCAGTACTGTCTAGTTATGTTGATTTATTTACAGTTTTTTTACTGTTTCTTACTTCTTTCTATCAGCCCATCAGGTTGCACATTTTGGGGAAAGAAACCATGGAGCCGTAAGAAGAAAATACTGTGGCAACTAGGGACACTTGTTGGAGCTCCTGTGGGAATTGCCTTAATAGCTGGCATTGCTATTCCTGCTATGATTATTGGAATTCCTGTGTATGTGGGACGTAAGGTAAAATGTGCTACAACTCCTAACATGCTTCAGGTTTTACCTTCTGCATTGTATGACTCAGTAATACTGTGTTCAGTTGGCTAACTTCACTAGCCTTTAGAAAAACTAAACCAACCAAACAACCCCCGCAAAAAGCAACCAAACCAACCACTGAATTGTTTAAGGATATTTGTTTCAGTTGCACGCTGAGGAGAAGCAGTGTTTTTATCAACGTAGTTCCTCTTAAAACACGCAGAGCAAAACACTGAACAGTTTCCAATTTCTGCATCTTGCCGTGGAAGTTCTTGCATGCTATTTCAGAATTGTTCTGTTTTTAATCTCTGGTTTCCCTTGTGTCCCTTAGGATTAAAAAAGTATTTAGAGAAGGAAGGCAAAAAGGAAAACCTTCTCATTTTTCTTAAAAGCAGATAGTTACCAATATTTTAGTATAAAATTCTGCTAGTATAGTTTTGTGCATGCACACATTAAGCAGCTTTTTTGTTGCCTTGGGCCAGACCACCGCGTGCAGCAGTGTTCAGTGCAGGTAGCTCAACAGCATCTATCTTCGTTTTACTGTTTGTGGGAATCAACTGGAAAAGACCATGTTAATCAGGAGGCAGTTGATGTATTTTCTCTCAAAAATATACTAGCTTATAGTATAAAGTAAATGACAAATGGCACGGAAAATAAAGATAATTACATCTCCTATTTGTTATTTAGGCTAAAGGAGTAAGGTACCCAGATCTTTTGG
>NW_010297785.1:17826-25161 GCF_000700745.2 Antrostomus carolinensis | reverse complement strand
AGCAGGTGTTGGAGTGTTCAGTTACATGTCCTGGATGGCATAATCAGAAGATTTGGTTTTCTGCTTTTATCAGCATGGATTCTCACAGTGACTGGCACAGACACATAACTCTACATTTATTGCAGGAGAGGAGGGCAAATGTTTCTCTCATATGAGCTGTTGCTGCTAGACAAAAAGTCTAGGGATGCAGCTTTTCCACTGTATTCTTTTTAATCTTTTTCTTTCAAGCAAGTACTCCTGCCTTCTGCTACAGTTGTTTTTTGACCCTTCTATTCTGTTTTGTCTTAGTCCCATACAATCATTAGAACCTTAAAAGTGATGAGAGGAAGGAGGCACCAGTTATTTGTTTAAAATTACTTTTGCATGTTCTATTTCTCCCATTAGATTTTGGGATAGGTCCCCATCACTGAGCACCTTTAATATATTAATGGTAAAGTCTTAGAAAGTTAGTCTGTGAGGGCAGCCTCATGAGAACTTCCATTGTACCCCGCTGCTTAATGGTAGTTTTTCTATCACTCCTGTCAGGTTTGCACTTTTCTTCAAAACATCTGATGATGGAGATTCCAGAGGCTCTCAGAGCCTAATTTCCTTAGTAAAATTGATTTTTCTAACATTAACATGAATTCTCTTCCTACACTAAATTCTTATTGCCCTATCTTCAGCTGACACAAATCCTTTTGCTTTACAATATCTCATGACATATTTGAAGATGATTTAAGTCCACTTTAATTCTTATCTCTAGACAAACATAACACTTCCAGTTTTTCTTGACAAACTGTCAAAAAACAGTTGTAGACCACTGATTCTCATCTTCTCTTCAGGATTTCTTTACAGTTGTTCATACTGCCTTTGTTTTATGTCCAGTTTGAATACAGCAGTGAAGCTGAAGCATTACTACTGCTGAGTTAAATGAAAGGGTGATCCTGTGCATATAACTGCCAGTTATATCTTTCTCAGCAACATACTATTTTCATTTTCTGTACTCTAAAACAAATACTCATCCCCACCATACTGGTAACTTAGGCAATTGGTCACTTCCAAAGGGCAGTCTTGTACTCACTAACATTGTGCTGCAGCTTAGTCATTTCAGGACAATTTTTTCAACTTTTCAAGACTAGTATCAAGTTGTGGCATTCTTGCAACCTTGCCAGATTGTATTGGCCTGAAATTGAGCACACACATTCTTCTTCCATATTCCAGATTAATGAAAATGTTGAATACTCTTGGATCATGGAATCATAGAACGGTTTGGGTTGGAAGGGACCTTAAAGATCACCTAGTTCCAACCCCCCTGCCATGAGCAGAGACACCTTCCACTAGACCACGTTGCTCAAAGCCTCATCCAGCCTGGCCTTAAACACTTCCAGGGACGGGGCATCCACAACTTCCCTGGGCATATCCATGATCCAGGGCATATCTCTTGGGAAAAGTATAGGGTGAAGAGTTTCCATTTGGGGAGTGGAAAATGCTAATGGTAACTCAGATGTCTTCTGTCAGTTTTATGTGACACTAGTAATAGATTCCTCTAGTCCATTAACCTGTTTGAGTGTCCTACAAGAAAATGTCAAGATTTTGTTCAGTCAGTGTGTGACGTCTGTTTCTCCCCATCTTCAAGGCTAGTTATCTTGTCACAGAAGAAAATTAAATTGACTTGATTTCTACTTGAAAGAAATCAGTGTGGCCTCTTTATTTCCTGCATTTGCTTCAGTATCTACAAGTTCCCAGTTTTCAGGAAATTAAAGTTCAGTTCACCAGTCTCTAATTCTCCGGGTTTTATACCTTTTTGAAGATTATCATTGCAGTTTAACTTTTTCCAGTTTTCATGATTTTTTTTCAGACATTTTTTTGTGAACAGTAATTTTAAAAAATTATTATTAGTGGCTCTAAAATTGGGCCTATTGAGAGAGGTACTTTTCAGATCAGCTCGTGTAAGTATGCTCTAACCTGCTGTTTTCCTGCAGATCTTACTCCTTTGTCAACAGTCACCTGGCTCACAGTTGATCTTTCAGTGACAACTGAGCAGGGAAAAAAATTGAACAGGCTTCCAGTTTCATCTGCTGGTTGACTTTTTTCTGTTAAATAGCAAAATGATCCATTTTGGTCTTTCTCTTACTAGCAGTGTTCTTGTAGAATAATTTCTTGTTGACTTAGAGGAGACAAAAAGCAAGAGACATCAAGTGTTCTTGTAGAATAATTTCTTGTTGACTTTGATGTCTCTTGCTTTTTGTCTCCTCTGTTTTATTCTTTCTGATTTTGTCCTGACAGCCTCATGCTGTTCCTTTATAGTCATTCATAGTAATCTGACCTACTTTCTGTTTTCTTGATGCTGCTGCTACTTTGGTAAAGGAAGCTTCGTTGTTCTTTTACAACATTTTGTCTGTCTTCTGTGTTGGAAGAGTTTGTGTCTGTGCTTTGATAGAGTTTCCTTAAGGAAATGCTAGACATCTCTTTTTAAGTGTTGTAACCTACCGGTTTTCTGCGTTTATTGAAGTCAGTCGTTTTCTGGCCCACTATTTTTATTTGGGCAGTCTTTATTCTTACTTAGTATTCTGAATTCTCTTGTTTTGTAGTCATTCCTACCAATGTAACCTTCTCTCTTGAAGTTTTCAATCAGTTTCTTCTCTGCAACCACTCCCTTCCTTTCCTTTATATTGCTTTATGTTTAAGGAATCCAGTAGCCTTTATAGATATCTTTGGGTTTTTTATACCTTTGGTTTCAGTAGTTAAAATTGCCCATATCAGTAAAATTCAATGCCTGAGATGATTCTGCTAATTGCTCAGAGCCCCATGAAACCTGACCTTCCTGCTTTTGTAATTTTTACACACTCACATTGTGAGTGTTCATGTTCGATTTTTCCTTTTTAATCCATAGATATGCTCCACATTTAAGTGCTCCCTCACTCTGTGTTGCTATTTCTATAATGTACCTCAGAGCGAGTAAACGCCTTCTCTTTATACAAAGTGCAGTGTCTTCTCTGCCCTTTCCTTGTCTGTCTTGCATAACAAATACAAATACTTTTTTTATTCCAAAATGAGAACTACCCTAGGAAATCACTAATTGAAATTATAATTTAGAACACACATTTATAAGACTTCCAGCTCATTTTTGTCCTTCTTTTTGCAGGAGCATATTGGTATAAAAATATTGTAATTATCCTCTTAGTACTCTTTTGTGTTCCTCTGTAGATGTAGTGAGGATTAACTTAGCCTTGTGACAGCTATTAAGGTAGCAATTTATTGTTCCTTTGTAGTCATGTCTTAACCAAGAACGATGACAGATGAAGTGCATATCCCTGAAAAGCCATATTCCTAGAGAGAGTAAATGAAACACCCAAAAAATGGGAATTCTCTGTAAAACAGTGATCCTCAAAGGCCTTTCAGGTTCATGTGGGACTTGCAGCAGATAAATTTGAGGCAGTCACATTTCAGAGTTATTGCAGACTTGAGCCATCAGTAAGGGTTTTGGTTTGTAGGTTCGTCCATAAACAGTAGCACAGTGAAGACTCAGGTTTGCTGAAATATTTCTGGTCTCGACAGCTTACGAGAGGGTGCCAGAGCAACAGAGTTGTTCTCTCCCCCTTCCCAGGCTATGTTTGGTGAAGGCTGCCGTTCTACAAGATTTTGATGGCTTTGTTATGTCAACCTGTTTCCACAGATCTAAAAATCTGTGAAAGTTTCACTCTGCATTGTTCAGGGGAAAGATGACTGGGAATAAGTGGTGTCAATTTGATGAGACGAAAATTGTCTACTTTTGCCAACCATGTAAGCTGGAGTAATGATTAAACAAACAAATAAAGCTGTTCAGTGATTTATTTCTTCTAACTTGAAGCTGACAGTGAATGCTGAGTTGCTGGATGGGAGGACTTCTACTTTTAAGAAGTTGCCTAAAATTAAGAAATGTATACATTTTCTTTTCTTTGCGATAAGGAATAAATCATGACATAGAATGTGGTCTCTCTGGAAGAGAGCAGGGTACAGATTTCAAACTATTATATGTCAGTTCTTCCATCCTTGCAGCAATGTATTATTGATGATGATAATACTCTAAAAACTTTCTTCTTTTTTTCTCTCAAGATTCACAATCGATACGAAGGCAAAGACATTTCAAAGCACAAGCGAAACTTGGCTATAGCAGGTGGTGTAACCTTATCTGTAATTGTTTCTCCAGTTGTAGCTGCAGTAACTGTCGGTAAGCAAATATTACTATTTCATGTATTGGTAGCACCTTGCAACCAGAACTCTGTAAGCACTCATTAATAAAATGGCTAAGTCCTATAGTTTCCTTTTATACATGAAGGAATTGAGACAATGAGGAGTCTGATGTTATACATTTATTGTAGCAGAATGGGGAATACAGTAATTCAGGAAATGCTGTGTTAAAATGAAGAATTGAAAATAATTTTTATCTTGCAAATTGAATTTCTACATTGTCACATCTGTCTCTTAAAATGGAAATATTTAAAGCTTTTTTTAAATGACTGACCAAAAAAAAACTGTTGCCACAGAGTCTATTCATATTTGCGTAACTTCATGTCAAACTTCTCTCAACACAGAAGAGAAATAGTCTCTTACACTTAACATGACAGCAGTTGACAAACTATTTGTTATGCTCTGTGAGTCAGTTTGAATTCTGTCGCATTCTTTCCCGTAGAGATTGCTGTGGATAGCATTAGAGGAAAATCTGGCTGTACATTACCAAATACTTGTCATTTTACCATGTAATTTCGAGATCACTGTAAACAAACCCTGATTTTTTTTTGAAAGGAGTTCAGAAGCCTGGCTCCTCCTCTGTCACAGCACAGGCATCTTTGCAGTTGCACAGGAAGCTGCCGTGGATAACTGATTCACGCTAAGACCCACCATTTGGCTTTAAGCTGGATCAGTCCCCTGATCCAATTCATCACGCAGTTGTGTGTGCAGCGTTCCCCCTTGTGCCAGAAGTGGTGCTCACAGAGGAGCGGATGTGATGCTCAGAGTGGCCTCAGGAAGACATGGCTACTTTTAGCAAGTGATGGCTTAAATTGGCCATGAAGCTGTGACTTTAAACTGCTTGTTAACAATGGTGGGCCACTGTGCAAATCCAGATATGATAATCATAAAACTGTCTGTGGTGTTGTCTGCATTGCATTGTTCTCATGCAGCTGTGGTATCAGCACCCTGCTAAGCAGGCAGTGGGACACACAGTCTCATAGATGTATTTACAGGTCTGCTTTACCTCTTTTTTTTTTTTTTTTTTTTTTTTTTTTTTTTTTTTCTTTTTTTTTTTTTTTTTTTTTTGAGCTATTTCTTATTCCTGACCAGAGATAAAACTTGGCTTTTTAGGGAAAGCAGTTGGGTTTTTTATTTTGTGGAGTTATTGCTCTTGCCCTGTTGCTATTAACACCTGGCATCCAGTCTCAGGGCATTATATGGCTTCCAAAATAATGACCCTGATCATTCAAATTTCCTCCCTAGAATGCTGAGGAATTTCTAGAGAAAGGAATTCCTATAACTGGAACCTTTCTTTTAGGTTAGACTGAGGAGCCTTTGCCCTGGGTCTCCTCTGTCCTGGCTTTTTCAGAATGTGCCAGCTTGCTATTTCTCAGTCTACTGCTTTTCTGTACCTTCTCTGTAGTTCCATCAGCGCAGCCATAGAATGGTTTGGTTCACGTGCCAAAGGGGTAACTTTCACAGTCCACTAGAAGTGGTGGAATGGATGTGTGTGTGTGTGTGTGTGTGTATATGTGTGTGCTTTAGCCCACAGTTCATTTCATTTAACTCCTGTCACTCTGCTCCATGGAATTGTTTACTTTTAAGGAAAACTTGTATAATTAAAATTTTTAAATTGAATCTGTGTGGTACAATAAAAATGAAAGATCCCACAGTAATAATAATGTTAAGTCCTATTAAATTGATGGCGAAACCCTGTCTGACTTCAGTGGATGCAAAATCAAGCCTCTTGTTAAATTAGTAGAGGTAGTAACATTTTTAGTTGAATAACATTTGAAATACATCTCAGCTATTTCTGCTTCTCAGGTGGCACATTATTACAGTCCCCAGTGGAGCTCATATGAACCTTTAAAGTATTTTAATTTTGTTTGTAAAAGATGTTATGGACATACTGGAAGTATTAATTCATCCAGCATTAAGCTTCTCTGCCTACCAATGCTGATAGAGGACATTCTGCCTGCTGAAAGTACTTTCCTGTCATTTCACCTTAGTGCTTTACCAGTACTTCTTCATTTTAGTCTCTCCTGATTTCTTTCAAGTGTGAAATATTAAGTGCTCATGGAAAATGAAGTTGCTTTTATGAAAGGCTCTAAAATATGTCACATTTAATGAAAGACTCTACTTTCCTCTGTAGGTATTGGTGTTCCTATCATGCTTGCTTACGTGTACGGAGTTGTTCCAATTTCCCTCTGCCGAAGTGGAGGCTGTGGTGTGTCAGCAGGCAATGGAAAAGGTGTCAGGATAGAATTTGATGATGAAAATGATATAAATGTTGGTGGAACAAATGCAGCTGTAGGTAAGAAAATTTCAGGTTTCATTTTCTATAAATTTGGGCTTTGTAACTTGTATTTGACGACCTTAGATACTAGAGTACTTATTTGCCCAATACAGTTAGGACTACACCCATTCATTGGTGACTGACTGGCTCTCAGATGAGGATAGCTTCTCTGTGTTTGTGTTGTGCTGTGCTGTAATACAAGCATTAAAGCTTTTCTTGCCCATTTGAGTCAAAGGCAGACTTGAGTAAAGTCTTTTCCACAGGTAAAAGCTCTAAGATAAAATCAGTTCTGCTTTTTCAGAATACTGGTTTATGGAAGCTTGCTGGCTTTCCTCTTTTTATCTGAGATAGAGGAAACTAAATGCTGATCTAGTGCTATTTTCATTTTAATTACGTGGCAGTATCCTTTGTGATAGGGTCTCTCTGCTTTCCTTCACTACATGTTACCTGCCTAACCAGGGGTTAAGTTTTTGATATCTTAAGTATGTGGTGTCAAGCATAACCATTTTAGTAACTTCAAGAAAGGTTTTTGGAGTTTGGGGTTTTTTTGGGGGAGTGGAGTTGGCTTTGTTTTTGTTTTTTTGTGGTGGGTTTTTGTTTGTTTGTTTGGGTTTTTTTGACAAAGTTATTTTTTTGTCACAATATGTTTTTTTATAAATCCCTTTTTCTCAGCATAATTTCAGGAATGGTTTCCATGGTCGCGTTATAGGAACTAGTACATTCTGCTTTCATAGCTGATAAACCTTCTTTATTTCTGTCCAGATACCACTTCAGTGGCAGAGGCGCGTCATAACCCCAGCATAGGCGAAGGAAGCGTTGGGGGACTGACTGGCAGCGTGCGGGCAAAC
>NW_010297785.1:0-17809 GCF_000700745.2 Antrostomus carolinensis | reverse complement strand
CAAGCGGCAGCCACATGGATCGAATAGGAGCCATTCGAGACAACCTGAGTGAAACCGCCAGTACCATGGCCCTGGCTGGGGCCAGTATAACGGGGAGCCTCTCGGGAAGTGCAATGGTTAACTGCTTTAACAGGTGAGAGATGTGCCTTGTACTGTCTGGTATCCTGCTCCACACGTGGAAGAAATGGTATTAATAGGGGGTTTTATTTATTTATTTTTTTAAAATTGGTTCTTATTAAAAGGAACTGTCTCTGGGTGATAGAGTTCATCTCTGACAAACTTGCTAGTTTACAAGAGATCCTGCCAGACCACAATCCTCAAAGAAGAGCTTGAATTTTTTTTGAGGGTGAGTGGGGCCTGAGATCTTGTTCTCCTGCTTCTCAGGAGAGTAGCCTCTAGTCACGAGTAAGAGTGAGGCACCTCAGCTCTAACACAGTCATGTTCTCTGGTGCATCTCACCCCAAAGACTTGTTTAATTGTGTAGAAGTACTAAGCTGTGCCTTCAGAACACCTGCCTGGCTGGAGTGTGGATTCAAAACAAACTTAGGCAGGAGGGGAGACAGCTGGGCATCTGGCCTTGCCAAGGTGGCAACTTCTTGTCACTTACGTGCTCAATGCCTCCTGTGAATTGGGGCCTTACTGTTTGTTGGGTGTCCTGCACCCTGAAGAGAAACGGAGTGTCTGGAAAGGATTGTTAACGTTTAGGGTTCAGGATGGAATTGCTCTTTAAATCAGATGGTAATACTGCTCATTTTCTTGAGTAATTCGTAAGTCCAGGCTGTACAGAATGAGGAGGCCAGACTAGCATCGAGTTTCCATGTTTCAGGCCACTTCCAGTTCACTGTCAGAACAAAGATAAACAAGGCATTTGGAAAAAAACTTATAACTTGATTTCTGGTTTATCTGCTCAGCCCAACTTAAAACTGCTCAGGTTTCTATTATTCCTGTTGCAGTTGATAACAATACAATATAAAGCAGAGTACAGAACACAGTTTTCTGCCTGTTATTTGAACAGCTGGAGAAATGGGAATTATAATGTCTTGAACTTTTATGTACCCTTCTGATTGCTTTTTCCATTTTTAGAGTACGGTATGGTATCTGCAAAAGAATTGTAACTAAGCCTGGAAGTTGCTCTTGTAAATCTCGGGGAGGAAAGAATCCAGAACCTCTGGTTAACATGCAACATTTTGCTTTGTTGGGAAATTAATCTGGTTTTGCTTTTGGGTGTTTTTGTTTTGTTTTTATCAGAAAATATAATTTTTGACAGTGGAAAGAGAGTACCTGTTTCAGTAGAGTAAATATGCACATCTGCATTGGAGTCACCAGACTTAACACCGAATGGTGGATAAACTGTACAAGGTGGCACTGATTTTCAGCTCGTGTGCTTTAACTGTAGCAGCAGTATATGCAACTCCTGCTTTCTTTCTTTCTCTCCAAGGCTGGAAGTACAAGCAGATGTGCAGAAAGAACGATACAGTCTGAGTGGAGAATCTGGGACGGTTAGCTTGGGAACAGTTAGTGATAATGCCAGTACCAAAGCAATGGCAGGATCGATTCTGAATTCCTACATCCCTTTGGACAGGTAAGAGAAATATGGTGAAAACAGAAGATTAATAAGGCTTGCTTATTAAAGGATATTAGCATGCCTCAGCTGTTCCACTTCAACAATTACCCTTTGAAACTGCAAATTTTGGTACAAATTGAATTACATGTGACTATTTGTATTTGCTAATCTTATTTCCAAAGAGCAGTCCCATCGCTGCAGCTCAGTAAGGTATTTATTCTTTCAGACTGTGTGTTTTTCTTTGGGCTGTTTGTTTGGTTAAACACTTAACTTTCCTAAAACAAGTTATATATCTCTAACTTTCTTTTGCTATCTATCTTGGAAAGCAGGAACAGTTTGTTTTGCTGTGTTAGCTGCCTTGTCTTAGATGACCACTTACACTCACGGATTCTTTCATGTTCTAGGGAAGGCAACAGTATGGAAGTGCAAGTGGATATTGAATCAAAGCCAGCCAAATTCAGACACAACAGCGGAAGCAGTAGTGTTGATGATGGCGGTGCTGCAGGTCGAAGCAATGCCGGTTGTTCATCGGCTTGCTTGCCAGAAAGTAAATCTAGTGCCACCAAGTGGTCCAAAGAAACAACATCAGGAAAAAAATGTAAAGGTAAGCTGAGAAAGAAGAGCAGCATGAAGATAAATGAGACAAGAGAGGACATGGATGCTCAGCTGTTGGAACAACAAAGCACAAACTCCAGTGAATTTGACTCTCCCTCTCTTAGCGACAGTATTCCATCTGTAGCCGATTCTCACTCGAGTCACTTTTCTGAGTTTAGTTGCTCAGATATGGAAAGTATGAAAACTTCCTGTAGCCATGGTTCCAGTGACTATCATACTCGCTTCACCACAGTCAGTGTTCTCCCAGAGGTGGAAAACGATCGCTTGGAAAACTCTCCACAGCCAAGCGGAATCCCTGCGCCTGTTCCAGCGGCCCCAAGCACGGATGTTCCGCAGCTGAGTTACATCACCGAGGAGAGCATGAACAATGGATCTTCGAAAGGCATAGATTTAGGTGCTGGTGAAACACTGAAAGAAACAAACAACAACCATGCACAACATGCTGTGGAATTAAGCACTGCTATTCAGACTGAAATTTAAGCCTATTAAGTGCTGCAAAAATATATTTACCACTAAAGAACCCTGTCTGAAAGCTGGTTGAATGACATGCGACTTCCTTAAGTTTCAGGTGACCAGCAGAAGCAAGATTTTGATAGAGCTGCATTTTATATATACTTGTCTGATAAGGCAAAATACTTCATATGGATCTTAGACCTGTGTGAAGAGACATGAAGGCTTTAACCAAGTGCATTACAGCAGTACAAATACGTCCGTGTTTTGTATTTTTGCCACAACTTTGCTTGAAAGCATATACTTGGTGTATTTACATAAAAATTGGTAAATCCTTAATGTGTTAAATGCTGAAATGAATAATATGTCCTGCACTGTTCACTTGGAAAATATGGGGTTTGGCATAAATGGGTGTTAGGTGAGCATTAGTGACTTAAAACCATTCTTATGTGAACTCTTATTTAAGGGAAGCAAAAGTTTTGCAGAGACCTATACAAACGTATTTCAAAAGCGAATATTCGTAATAACAATTGTTTCATAACTGGACACACTGTATTTAGAATGCATGTGGAATGAACCGTATCTTCAGATGGATGTAGCCTGTGTCAGAAGTGTTTGTGTGTGTGTACACTTTGAGCAAGGTTATGGCATTTTACATAATTTTGAAACAGAAGGAATTGGTACTTAATGCGTGGTGGAATGGAGACGTCACCTGTGAAGAACAGTGGGGTCACTTATTTATTCAAGCAACCAAGCGTGCAGCAGATGAGGCTACTACATAGTGTATAAAAACTGTAAAATAACAATCCAGTGACTTACAAGCGTTGTAGAAAAGCAGATGCAGTCACCTTTCATTAGAGGGGAAAACGGTGCCCCATCAATTCTTGGTGCCTTTGGGAAAAGACTGGGTTTGAAGTGCCTGGTCGTTTGAGGATTTTACTGTAATGTTTTCCAGAATGTCCTCTTTGGCCACCTTGGATCACAAAACAAAATTCTAGTGAATAAAATGACTGTGGTAGATAAATGTATTATAATAATAATAATAATAATAATGAAGTATTAGCCTACCAAAGACTCACTCAGGCTTTAGTGGACATGACATCTCTTTGCAAGACTTGTGTATCTTCAGTCCCACAATCAAAGTGCAGTGCAATGACTGCCCACGTGCAAAGATGGGTTCCAAATATGCTGGCTTTTTTCTTTTTCTTTTGCCTATGGGAAGATGTACAGCTGAACACGAGCTGAAGTTGGCCAAAGCGCCTGCACTGTTAACGGTTTGTTTTGGGTTTGTTTTTGTTTTGGGGTTTTTTTTGCTATGTAATTCACTAAAATGAAAAAAAGGAAATTGTGAATATCAGAATAACAGTTAACAATGTTCTGTCTTGTGTTTCATGTATTGCCATTATGGTGCTACTGGAAGTTTGGTTGGATAAAAAGAAAATGCCATCAGCTGCAGTCCTCCTCATGAGTTAGCCTCACCAGTTTCAGTAATACGCTTATAACACTAGTGCCAGTTACGTTCTTTGATAATGCTCGTTACAGTATTTGTATATTTGCAATTCAGTTTTGCTCAATAATATGCGTGTAAACTGCAAATCTGAAATAAATGTCCAAAACTTGACATCTAGTGGTCCTTTGGAGTGTGCTGAGTAGCCTTCTGAAAAGGTGTGTGTTCCTAGAAGGTGCTTTTTTTTTTTTTCCTGTGAAGTGCTGAGTGCTGTCATCTCTTGTTGCCCCTCAACACTCATTTTGTTAGGTGTGCTCTGGAAGTTGAATGCTCTGAGACTTTGAAATATAAGATCTAAAGTTAGTTGCATTTTGTACAAGACTTCAACCCAATTTCTTTTCATATTAAAGAACAGCAATCTGAGCTGCCTGTGCGGCGGGCAGGACAGTAGATGGTTTTCTGAGAGGATGCAGCTCTGGCATAAGCACATTTCTCTTTGAAGAAAACTGCACCATCTTGGTGCAAATGGGCAGCTCAGTCAGATTGCCGAGCTAAACTCAGGCTCTGCTTTCTCCATCTAAAGCGATGCTTTGCTCAATCCACATGGTCTGTTGGAAGTTCATTCTGAAACCCTGCAGACTGGCCAGAGTTCCTGGGTAACAACTGGCAGTTTTTGCTTGGCTGAGCTGCCTGTTCATTAGGCTGTTTCTCACCTGCATCATAACAGCTCAGGGACTAGGAAATTAAACTGATTGGGATGCATTACAGAAGCCAGAGCTGGATCTGCCTCGTCCCAGACCTGTATGTGAGCTGTATTTGTATCGGTGAGTAACAAGAGGGTAACTGTTACGCTGGGTCAACTCTAAAGCTGCAATTAGAGCGTTATTTATACCATTTCCAAGGGAAGGTGCTCCAAGAGAGAGTAAGAGAGGGGATGAGTGAAACACCGTGCACCCTAGAAATGGTAGCGAGGCATAAAAGCAATTTTTGCCAAGTCATCAGGCAGTCTGAGTTGGGAGTGAATGCAAATTCTCTATTCTGTAGGGAGGTTGGTGTTAACAGTTCCTTACGTGCTTTGTTCCCGATTGATTTCCCCCCCACCCTTTCTGAACACTTTTAGAAAATACCCTGGTACTGAGGAGTAAGTTTATTGAATTAGGATAGCAGTAACTGAATGGAGCATCTGCTGGTCATCATCTTACAACACCAGTTTGTGAATCCTGATGTAATTTTTCAGGCCTGTATAGAAAAGTCTCTGTTAGTCATTAAGAGAAGTGTTAACTGATTCTTTAGGCAGAGGCTGGAGAATGGAGTGAACGTGACTTGGTGAGCCAGTCACACTTCCATCACTGCACGTGCGCTCCAACTGGTGAATGTTCCTCAAGGCCTCCTATTTCTAACCTCTGAGTAAGTTAAATTTCTGTGCAGTCATCTTAAGCCAGATGTTGCTTCCTCTGTGTCAGGCAGCAGCAGATGAACCTCCCCTTTGGCTTTTATTTTGTTTAGTTTTGAATCTGATGCCTCATGCAATAGCAATAAAGTTATTGCCAGCTGGGCCATGGGCTCACTCACTTGCAGGCATTGCTGCTGTTCTCTGTTTAGAACTTCTTAACAACAGCTCATTTTAGTTCCTGATCTGCTGATCTCTGTCATTTTTACCTCAAACTGAGTTAACCTCTGTTTCAGCTGACATTCAAGCTGGAAGGTAGTATGAGAAACGGTAGCTGCCTGGACTACTTTTAGGTTTCTCGTTTAATTGCTACGGATTGCTTAAAAATGTCCTCAAGTTAACTGTGACACTGTATACCTATCTAGCTATGGAAACTCATTTGTCTGTTTCCTCATGGACAAATGATTTGTCAGTAACACTCCATTTAGAAAACACTTGTCTTTTTAGTGATGTTCAATTGTCTCCTAAATTTACTAAATATTTTTATTATGATTCACTGCTGCAAAGAGTCTGATTTTTTTTTTGTCTGCAGTGTCAAAACAAATGATACAAATGAGATGAACTGCAGCAGTCAAGAACTTTTCCTAATCCATGCACTATTAATTGAAAACACTCTGAACTCTGTTAAACTACGTCAGTAAGTTAATTTGCACACACAACGAAAACACTTAGGTACAGCGGAAGAAACGAAAAGACTGCCCTCACCAACACACACAGTAACGAACGGGAACACCTTGCCACGTTGGCACTGGTTATGCACAGATGAGATGAGCTGTAGCTCTCTCTTGAGCATGTGCCCATCTCATAAAAAGAGGACATTTATAAAGGAAAAACATCAGTTGTACTGACAGTGCTTTAGGAATTAAAAGCCTCACTCCTGGCACTCCAAGAAAAGACTCACGTGTCAGAATTGTAAGACTGAAGAGGGTAGAACCAGAAAAGAGAATCCGTAATTGTACTTTTCAAGAAAAAAAACTTTATTTTTTTTAATTAATATACACCTGAGAAAAAATTTAATTAGAACAACACTCTTAATGCTATTTCTGCAATGCTAGTGAATCTGAGATACATTTACATCACGTGTGCAAAGAAGGCATTGGGGTATTTAAAAAATTTAAAAGCTTCATCTTGAAAAAAGGAGCTTTGTCAGAATCAAATATAAAACATAAATACTGCTGGGGAAAAAAATCACGCTGGGCCAAAAAAATTGTTTTACTTGTAGCTTTATGAATATGTCTGTAAACAGAAATAGCTGGTCTTTTAAATAATCTGATTACACAACTCAGAGTTAAATACTTCTATTGCTACGTGCAGCCATGTCTTCTCCTGTTTACCACCAAAAGCCATTCAAACCAGCAGTCCCTCCACACACACAGAGAAAAAAAAATTCTCTGTGCACTCAAAATGACTCACTTGTTAATCATTTTAAAAACATACCCATTTACTTAATAATTAATTATTTTTATTCAGTGTTCCATGACATGTTAATAATATATTATTCATTCACCTTTGCTGCTAAGCTGTATTGCATCAAAAATATTTAAATCTGTTTTGTATCGACCAACCAGGGACAGTGGAGAAACTGACGGCCTACAGTCGTTTCTCTGGAAAACGTTAATGCTTTTTGTAAACTCATTTTAGAAAAGCTATTGCTAACTATTGTTTAACTTGAAGACACTTCTTTATCACCGGAACATACAACTCACAAAAAGATGTAACAAGTGGTGACTAAACATGTATCATCTATCGTACCATTAAGCTATTTCACATTATATAAACATATAATGTAAAATATATATATTTTTATTTATATATATATATATATAATTAACACAGTCTAAATAAAAGCAGTATGCAAAGTAACATGAATTCGGTTACTGAACACAGAGACGCGCACTAAATTCTAGAGATTAAAAATGTCTACAACTACAAGAAAAAAAGAGCAGCAAGTTTTACACGTGCAGATGCTGTCAAGACAAAATAGAATTCAAACAGTCCGGGAAAAGACCTGCTTCAACCCTTGCAAGTCTGCAGAGTTCACACATTCACCTGATAAACATGGACTATATGCATGCACCCAATACATTTTAAAGTTCATAAACCTTTTTAAGGCTCTCAAGGTCTTCCAAAGAGTACTGATGATTCTGGTTTTCTGAAAGTAAGTCAAAGAGTTGCTGAACCTGTTCTTTTTCATTTTTGCTAAGAAGGGCCAGCACCACCTGAAAAATAGATTATTTTATAATTAGCACAGGTTGATTAAAAATCATAGTATTTGACAGGAGATACAAAATTAGTGTATCAGTTCCTTTTAAGATACGAACATTTCCTTTAGGTTTCTGTTCACCTTAAGTACTCATTCAGCCTTGGTTCTTACCTTAAACCTTTCTGCTTTGCTCAAGTAGAATAGGTGCTGATATACAAGGCCTGGATCTTTTCCAACTACATAATATTCCAGTGATTGGATAAAAATCAAAAAGATTTCTCCTTCAAGTTTGTTACTTAGCAGCACTGGCAATTTTTTTGGATCAGTAACTGTTAGAAGATCTGCACAAGCAGCTTTATCCTTATTGGCATTCACTGCATTTATAATCTGACCAAAGTCGTAAGCATTGGATGGTTCAGAAATACGCAGTTTCTCAGAGGTCTTCAGTGGCACATTCTTTTCAACTGCTTCCTTGGAAGTAACATGATCAGTCACAACATCTTCTGCTGTAGCAAACTGTCTTTCTTCCTGTTCATCAGATTCAGTCACCTTCACAAAGAAAACGGCAACAAATCATTTTAATATGGATAACGTGAAGCTTCATAAACTGCATACCTCTATCAATCAATGTCACTAAATTAAAGTCAGCACTCTTCATAAAAGAAAGGCATCTCTGTTCCTTTATGTCCTACTTCCCCCAAAATAACACCTCTCTCATTCATCATTAAAGGTTTGTTGTCGAAAGTGTGCATTTTACATTTCCTTTCCCTGCCTGGCACTCCACTGTAGAATCAGAATCGTTTTGGTTGGAAAAAGACCTTTAAGATCATGGAGTCCAACTGTAAACCCCAAGCACCACATCTACATGTCTTTTAAATACCTGCAGGGATGGTGCCTCAACCACTTCCCTGGGCAGCCTGTCCCAGTGCCTGACAACCCTTTCACTGAGGAAATTCTTCCTAATATCCAACCTAAACCTCCCCTGGCACAACTTGTGGCCATTTCCTCTTGTCCTGTCCCTTGTTACTTGGGAGAAGAGACCGACACCCACCTTGCTACAACCTCCTTTCGCGTAGCTGTAGGGAGCAGTAAGGTCACAAATCAGTCACTAGAAAATTAACCATGGGTTCAACTACATTTGCTAAAATCCATTTCAAGCTATCAAGAGTGGTGGAATTAGCATAAGCTGACTGAACTGTCATTGAATGCGGTCTCTTCAATGGATGCCAAGGTTTTTGGAAAGTCTGAAGATCCTGTGCTGCACAGTACAGTGTTGTGCTGCAAGATCAGTAATTTCTGGAAAATATTGCATTGGGCAGTTCTATTTTTTCAACTCTCCTTACTATCGAGAGAGAAATCTTATATGTATATATAATTACATCTTGATTAAAATGGAATAGTAATAATAAATCCCAGTTTCTAATAAAATTTTCCTTACTTTTCTTTGCAGTCTGTTTTCATAGAACTACTTTGTACTACAGCAGATAAGAGAGGTAGGGCTCTCTCAGGGGGCAGCTGTAATTATGATAGCAAACATAAACGCCTCCTGCCTCACCCCTGGAAAAATTACAACTGCCAGTAATGAAGTTATCTGGTCTCTGAACAATGCAGTCACTTCCCAAACCTCCTTGAAACACCCTCCAGGTCCCTCTGTTTGTCACAACTCAGAGCTTAACTAACACTACCCGGCTTATGCTACTTACATAAAATCCATGAACTCGTGACAATGTGAAGTGTTTCAGTAAAGCAAGTTGTTTCTATGTGAATAACTGCAGTTTCCATTACAATTCCATTTTAAAATTACATTATCAAATTACCACTGTACAGACTGGTAACTATGTATTTTAACTATATATTTTAAAATGAAAAGGGGAGAAAAAAAAAAACCCAACAACATTCTTAAAGAACCAGCAAAGCTACAGTCCAAAAATACCAGATGACTGAGAAAATCCTTTCATCACCTAATTCTACCCAGAATTCTGCAAGGCTAACATTTTGATCCAGTACTTAACATTACATTGCGTCTTTCTTTTCTAAGATCCTACACTCTGCTCACACTCTTGCTCTTTAAGGCAGGATTTCATTCTTCAGACCAGGAACTTTACTACTAGCATAAGAAAGAGCCAGCACGCCTTCTGACAACGAACGTTTGCCCGCACAGCCCCAGAGGCGTCCCGAGTAGCACAGACTTTAAAGCAAAACTGTTATTTGACAGCTGTATTCCATAAAACAGGTATTTCGAAGTCTAAGCAGTTTTTGTTTACAAGAGCTTATCCTCCAGTTTAGTGCCATCTCAATGTACTTTTTTTCCATTTCTGCTGTGGTTCTGCATACACTTCAAAGCAGTCCAAGCTTTACTAAAGAATGTAACACATCATATGCAAGGGTCCTCCAATATGCCCTCAAAGTAACATGAAAAATACAACCTCATCCCCAAAAATGTAAAGCTAAGAAGTGCTTAACATTATCTCTTCAAATGTGTGACTTCTGTACTGCCTGCTTTTAAAAATGAACAGGAATACCTCTTGTATGGTTATTTTCTTCCTTTGCTTTTGTTGACTGCCAGCTACCGCACTGCTGTCGAGGTTAAGCAGCTGGGTTACCTCCTCTAGTTCCTTTTTTGCTTCAAGAACATCTGGATCTATTAGAAGCACTCTGTTGAAATCATCAACACTGGCTTGATAATTCTGTAAGTAGAAAGGAAAATATTTTTTTTCATAAGCACACCACTAGAAAAACAAATTTGAGCTACCATACTTTACAATCAAGAAAAAAAAATGCTAGGGTCTTGACATTAAGCAGACAAAAATAATCTAAATACTGACAGTGAAATTTCATTAGAAAGAAAAAAGGAAACTGACAATGAGTTTGAGTTAGTTTTGTGGCTAAATACTTCTGTATCAAGAATGTAATATGAAATAGTTTACTCTGAGAAACATATTCCCTGTATCAGAGAGCAGAATACTGAAGATTGCTGCTTTTAAGCATAATTGCTTACGGTGTTACACTACCTCAGAGTAACGCAATGTGAGTCCATCAACAGTTTGTGTACTTGCTTTGCCAATAAAATATACAGTTAAATTAAACTCAGATTAAAAATATACTTAATCTTCCTGGGCTTCAATCCAATAGGTCTTCTCTTACAGTACGAGAAGGGAAATTTTTCGCAATACTTGAGAAGACTGGGATTATGTTATGAACACCAGGATAAACAGGATTAGGAAGATAAACACAGCCACAGAGTGGCATTAGGACACAGTTCCTCAATAATCAGTTCTCTCATTTGTTTAATGTTTTTATTTCAAATTTTAACATTAGGAATTAGGATTTTTTTAGACTAAATTTTCTGGAGAGACAAAGTTAGTAACATCAATTCTAAGGAAGACTGGAATATCGCACAGAAAAATCAAGGGCTGGAGTATCAAAAATAAGGATGAAATATAGCAGTAAACAGTAGAAGTCCATGCAGACAGTAAAAGATCAACATAATTCCTTTGTGTGGGGGACCTAATATTTCTTCTGTTCCCAAGCAGTATCATAAGGTTGCTCAAGTCATTCATATTTTAATGAAAAAAATCCTCATGTACCAGCTGAGGTCTTTCCTCAGCATCTCAACTGTAATAAAAGCACTAGTGTACAAGTCACTCATAATCTTTCCTACACAGGATATTTTGTTCAACACTGATGAAAAGTATTCAAGGTGCAGAGGCACTGCAGTAAATCTGTAAATGAACTGAAGTCTGCTGTATTGTGAGAGAAGAGAATTAGAATTATTTAGCCTTAGCAAATGAATGGAGGAAGGCGGCAGATTGCTTTAATCAGAAAACAGCTGCTAATTAAGCTAAATCATTTAAATTACAGATGTGAAGATTCACAACCACAGAGAAACGAAATTCTAGAACAGACTTCTGAAAACCATCTCAAGGGTTGGCAAACAACCAACACTCCTGGATTTAAAACTGCAGCCTGCCAGACTTCCCAGCAAAAACCATACCAGACAGTTGTATCGAAAGCAAGGGACTGGAGTATCAGCTGTAAGAGATGCAGTCCAGGGTCCTGTGTCCTATGTGACAGGCCTAATTCATCACACAAGCACGATTTTTTCCTGATCTTCCTCTTAACTACACCTCAGTGAATCTAAAAAAAAAACCCCTCTAAATTCTACTGCAGTTTTTGTGGTTAAATATCTGCATATTTATCTACAAATAACACTTCCCAGCTTAGCAAATCTTTGCCAAACTACATGCTTTTAGCTCCTAATTTTTTTCATTTCAGAGTCATTTTTCAAACTCAAATCACTTTTGTTGCTTTCTCTGGTTTTACAAACCACTCGTATCCCTGGAATTAACAATAATGAAGGCATTAAATCCAACCACAACAAAACATTTTGAGAGTCTGCAGCTCAGACTGTTCTCAAGGAATCCATAAACAGTGTGTTTCAGGCTATGCTTTCAATGATACAAAAAACATCTTTTTTTTCTAGGATATTCAAAAAAGCAGAAGTTATTTCTCCAATTCTTGACATTCTTCGCTAGTGTGTAATTAACTTTTTGACTGACAGAATAACTACATACCTTTGCTCATATTTATACTGATTTTTTATCAGCTTCAACAATATAAGGTTACCTGTTATTAACATCAGGTAGCTTGGTACAATTACAGAAAATATTTCACACAAAATCAAGACTTTTCACCTTATTTTAAAATTAATCAAAGCAAACACTCATTTCACAGCTACTGTAACAGAGGAACAAATTTATCACAAACAAAAGATCCCACGGTTCCTAGAAATTTGGAATTACAACATGGGATGGGAATAGGCCAGTAATACTGCTAAGCACAAACAGGTTGTCCTCAGGTGACTTGTAAGCTGAGAGACAATCAGGTAATTTTTTGTTAAGGCATCAAACATAATGGAGGTCTGAGGTATGTATTCATTTGATGGACACTGCTGGAACTTGGAGGATGCTTGGAGTGATCGCCTCCAGTTATAAAGAGCAACATGACAGAAAGCACTTCAGATGTTTCTTTAAAGACCCTTGTAAAATTTAATACAAAGTAGATGATGACAGCTCCCATCATGAGCCAACAGAAGTGAGAAGCTGATAATTCAATACTAAGCAAGAGCTGACAAGTGGGGTAAGGATTGCTATGAAAGAATGATGAAGTGCAGAGGCTAATTACCATCACTGAAGAAGGAGATGGGCAAAAGGAATGGCATGGTTCAAGTGATAGAACATGAGATTTGCAGTCACATTCAGGATGGATATGAGCAACATAACTCTGCATTTATGAAGATCAGGTAAAAGGATCCTCAAAAAACCTGTGTGTAAGATGAGCACAGTACAGACAACACCACTGCTGTGGGGATGGAAAGGAAAAGGTTCAGTCCTCAGACTGTCCACAGAGTAAGAAAGCAGATTACTGACAAAGGTTTGTAATGAGTTTGGAGAAGGAAGAGAGAGAGAACAAAGATAATTAAAACCATGGTTTAATATGACAAGCATTCAAATATAAGCAGATGCCAAAAGACACAGCTTGAGATTTTAGTTTAGACAGATGAAGACGGACATGGAGAGAATCCATTTGTCATCAGCGAAGGTACAGTAACAGACTGGGATACCCAGAAGAATATTAGAACAGAGTTGAAACTTGCTTAACCAATCTCCAGTCAAACCTCACTTACTCCAATATTCTTTTATGTTCTCAAATTATTACAAGTTAACATGCAGGTTTTTATGTTGCAAAAATATTTCTATAATATTTTATGTATGCCTAATGATCTACAAAGTAATAAATCATCAGCACTGCAAAGTTTGTTTGTGGTCACCCATTGACTGCAACTACCTGATTGCCTTTGAAGAGGATAAGCAAGTTTAGAAGTGCTTAATAATACCTGCCATGTTCTTTTTCCTCACCTGTAATCCTTTGTATGCTAGTGCTCTTCTATAAAAAGCTTTAATATTAGAATCTTCTATCTGAAGAACATGATCACAATCCTGCTTAGCCTCTTCATATTTATACAGTTTCAAGTAACAGAGAGCTCTAACACAGAAAAACAGAATACACTGCAATATAAGTAAATTCTACAGTGCTGTAGTGCCAACAGTATCCGACTCATAAATGTTAATTACAATACTTCACACAATTCAGTCTCAATGTGGTATTTTTTAAAGTATATCAAAACCAGTAAGTATCAGTAACATCACTGGATGGATTTAGAGAGGGACAATTCCTGCAATAAAAGTCAAAATTCAAGTATGACTAATGCTTGAAGTCAGGCAGATATATAAGTGTTTTAAAAGCAGAGCCTTTGTTAGTATTATATGATAGTATGGTAGGGGATATAGTATGGATTGGATTGGAACTAGATGATCTTTAAGGTCCCTTCCAATCCAAACCATTCTATGATTCTATGATTTTATACAGCCCTTCTGAGTAAAAAAGTGCTCTAGATTAAATAAGTAACACTGCTTTCTGCACTTTATTATTATTTTGAAGTCTTCTATTCCAGTACTGACCTAATCAAATCCTTCTTAGTTTGTGAAAGCTGATAAGATTACAGCATAAAGAATTATGCTGCAGAATTAGGTCAACCTTTAAAATAATGCTGTTGTATGACCATGTTCCTACTTTTATTTTCTCAAAATGTACATTTTCTCTAAACTATTACTCTTCATATTTGAGATACTGCTACTGCATATTAGTTTTTAATTAAAATCATATCAGTGTTCTCAAAAATGCTGCAAAGTGCTATGATGATTATAACTTTTAGTATTGCTTATTCTATTTATATAAAGATTTTAAGATATATATCAGTATCATTAATATTTGCTCTTTTTGGACAACAATGCAGTTTAAAGTCAATTTTGTTATGAGAAACACTTAAGTCAGGAAAAAGAATCTTTTTTTTACAACAGTGACCAAAGGGATGCAAAATCTCTATCTGCAGTGAGAAAATGTAACTATTGTTATCCCATAAAGAGGGTTAGATTTTGTCTCTTTACCTGTTAGTGTAGATCGTACATTCCTCGGTGTTTAGCTTCATGCATTCGCTGTATTTATTTACAGCTTCTTCATATTTACCCTTTTTTACAAAATCATTCCCTTCATTTTTCAATGTCTTGAACTTCTCCTCAGCTTTCTCACCTACATTACAAAAGGATCACAGTATTACATAAGAAGGTCAGTTCACTAAGGGTGACTGAATAATCTACCCAGGCTAAGAATAAACGCCTGGCAACTGGATCTTTATCGGCCTGCACGTTGCCATTTCTGTGCCAGGTCTCC
Organism: Antrostomus carolinensis; assembly: GCF_000700745.2. NCBI lineage: Eukaryota > Metazoa > Chordata > Aves > Caprimulgiformes > Caprimulgidae > Antrostomus > Antrostomus carolinensis. The sequence continues at coordinate 2,790 of NW_010297785.1, read as the reverse complement.
CTACTGCTCTGAGAAAAGCATAAACCACCATATCTACATTTGGCACAACACGTAATTCCACATGCACCAGGGTAACTATTTTGCTGAAAATAACAGAATGCAACAGACAGCTCTAAAATTGCACCTCCTTCTGTCTAGCCCTTCTGTGTGGTAGAGAGGGACCATGTCTCCCCATGGAGATACCAGTTTTATTTACAATGGTGGCAATTTAATCAGCGGGATTAAAAGCCTTCTAGATCATTACCATTACACCAAGGCAGCCATAATTTCATCTAATACTCTTTCTGCAAGCAAGTATCTATCACAATTATTATGCTAAACTGATAGACAAACAAATCATCACATCAGTAGGGGTTAGTGATACATCAATAACATTCTGTTAACAACTATTCATTTGTAAAAGAGGCTTTGAGGAACCTGAAAACAAACACCTAACTATAGGTTTATTTAATCAATATTGAGTTCTCCTATAATTGTTTTTCTTTCTAAACTCCACATCATTTGCTGCGTATCCTTCTGGGTTAGACTACAATTTTTATCTGTGTTTGCAGTGGAAAACAAATACTGACTGTAGTTTCATGTCTCTGTTGTGAGCAAACAATAATTAGTAACATAGCTCACAGTAAATCATAATGGAAAAAACCCTTACTTTTTGTATCTTGCTAATGAGCATGAGCCCTTTACCAAGCTTCAGGTTGTAAACACTGTATATAACCAGATAATTTTAACCAATAATTAAACTCAGGGAGTTCTTTTATAAAAGCATGGCAGTCTTCTATACCAGAAAACTGCATGCAAACTCGGGGGAAAATTAAGTAATGACGTGAAACCAGAACAGACTTATGCAAGAACCACAACTAAATTATAACTCAAGTTGTTAGACACAAACCACAACAGGCAGTTTTGCAAAAATGTGTCAGCCAACAGTAAGGTTTAACTACTGACTGAACGTTAGTGCTGGCACGCTGCCGGCACCACTATCGCTGTTGGGTCCCACTGATTTGGGACAGACCTGAGAAGGCAGCCACAACCTTAGATTTAGCCTTCAGTGAAGAAAACAGTAACACACTCTTCATTTAGTATTTCTAAAAACAAAGCCTAACCAAAGTCCACTCTACTTGAAACAGACTGATATGTGTTTTGTATCAAAAAGCCGCAGAGCACACTTTACAAAGACAGTGATAGCCAGTTTTGTTTTCCCAGGAGCCGCTTATCTGTTGATATGATATCGCTATGATGATTTTCAAATTCTCTCTCTTAATCAAGTTAGATAAGGTCATATAGATCCAAATTTACTACTTAAAAGGTTTCTATTAAATAGGTTGGTTATACAATGAAATAAAAAACCAACAAGTTCGATTCCTCAATAACAGAAAAAGCCTGGAGTACAATCAGTACAAAAACCCTCCACTTCTCAAGCTAAGTGTTTATGTTTAATAGCAACAATTGCACAAAATACCAGTTTTCTGCTTAATTTTAAAACCCCAAAAGTGTTAAACCAAATTGCTGCCCAGTTCTGTAGTGATAAATCAGTAATGACATGCACTGACAACTGAAATGAAAACACTTAAGTCATTGGAGATTTCAAAAAGTAGAGTAGAATTTTTATCAGTTTAACTGAGTTTAAATTACACATCAACATGCCTCATGTTTCTTAAATGAAAAACCATTTTCTGTAGTATTACTGCAGCCTAGTATCTACTATAATTCAACTCGTATAGAAACTGCACTATTAGAAGTTTCTAGAACCATGCTTTATTCTTGAAAAAAATGTCTAATTCTCATAACTGCATGTATTTGTAAACTGTCTGTTGTTTTACATCAGGTACAAATAAATTTAGTGCTATCTGAAAGATCATCTTTAAAGTCATTAAATCTGTTGTGCCTGTGATAGGTACTGCCCTGCTCCCAACCCCTGGTCTGTCCCCTCAGTGTTGGTCACACGTGCTGAAGAGTGCAGACTATTTGAGGACGTGCACTATTGCAGCAAGGCATGAGGGACAGATAACCCCAGCACTGCTACCTCTCTGGCTGGCAATCCAGCGACACGTTGCAGCCTCCCGTGTTAATCAAGTGAGATTGTCTTCAGCTCTACTTTTCTTTATATTGAAATAAACTCCAATTAATAGAAGAGAAAAAATGATACAGTTAAGGCCGTTGCAAAAAGAATGTTTAATGTCAAGAAAAACTGAATCAGAAAGGTTCCTTCACCAGATTTACTAGAGAAGAAAAATGGAAACTGCAATGAAGAGGAAAAAAAATGAGGAGAACAAAGTGTCCTAAAGGAGTCAAGCACCCAGTGCACATCTGTAAACAAGCCCAGCATTAACATCTTTAAAAGGTGACTACTAATTGGCCACTGTCAAAGTTAGAATCCATCGTAAAAAAAAAATCAGAAGCGTTTTTCTATAGCCCATTTCACTAACTACTGGCCACCTAGAATCATAGAATGTTGTGAGTTGGAAAGGACCCACAAGGATCATCAAGTCCAGCTCCTGTCCTAGCACAGGACAGTCCCAAGATTCAGACCATGTGTCTGAGGGCCTTGTCCAAATGCTTCTTGAATATTTTCAGGCTTGGTGCCATGACCACCTCCCTTGGGATCCTGTTCCAGTGCTCCACCACACTCTGGGTGAAGAACCTTTTCCTAATGTCCAACCTAAACCTCCCTTGGCACATCTTCCTGCCATTTCCCCTGGTCCTATCATTGGTCACCAGAGAGAAGAAATCAGCGCCTGTCCCTCCTCTTCCCCTTGTGAGGAAGTTACAGACTGTGATGAGATCTCCTCT